>NC_079487.1:107038443-107341473 GCF_020520425.1 Spinacia oleracea
CAGCGAGCAATGGCTCGCGCGCACAGCGAGCGATGGAGCGCGCGCAGCGTGCGCTGGCGAGCGCGCACAGCGAGCGATGGCTCGCGTGCGTCGAGCGCTGGCGCGCGCACAGCGAGCACCACAGCGTGCGATGGCTTGCGATGGAGATGCAGCAGCTATGCGACGAGCGCATGGGCTGCGCGCACATGGCCAGCAATGGCTGTGTGCGTGCGGCCCATGGGCGTGCGATGCGTAGGGTGTTTGCGTTACGATTAGATCGTTTTGAATGTTTAATTTGAAATTTTTCAGTTTACGTAATTTTAATTAATTTTAAAATTAATAATTTAAATTATTTTCTAGGATTTTAATTTTGAATATTGTAATTATAATAAATTTTATTTATTCTAATTATTTTACTAAAATTAAAATCATGAATTAATTTAAATACAACTGAAATTAAATTAAACTTTTGGATTCAATTATAAATTTATATGAGCTTTAAATTTTAATTAAATTTGTATGTTTCCGGTTAGACTTGAAATACATTTTTATGTTTAAAATTAGTAAAGCATATGAATTTATTGGTTTGAGTGGGAGCCCTTTTAGTCATAAAACTCTTGATTAGGTCTACAAATCCTTAAGGTTAAAACAAGTTGATTAGAATTAATAAGGACTGAATAATTGGTAGATTATTGGTGCCCTTGATTAATTGCTGCAAATGTTTACGTGATGCATAATGTGTTTTACTAACCAGCTATGTGGGCCATTCATGATAATGAATGGGTGAATGGTATATATTGTATATATACTGTTTTGCAGGTTATGAAGTGACTAGTATGGCCCAAATAGGATAGAAAATATGGTCTGCGTACCATTAATTTGAATGTAATTGGTCTAAAGTACCAAAGTTATTTTTCAATTCAAATATGGTCTGCGTACCATCAAATAGTTGTAATTAGTTATAGCTTATCCTATTTGAAGAAAATGGTGCCTCCCACGGAGATTTTCAAGACGGACTTTGAAGTCAAAGCTTCAAGATGAAGTCGGGCCATACTAGATCACATTTATCTTATGCATGTTTTAAGTTATTTATTGCTTTTAAATATGTCTTAAAATGCATGAGATCAAAAGCTTGATTATGTTGCATGATTAAGGATTTTAGTTCACTTAAAATCTAACCAACATAGTAAGAGCCTTAAGTTCCAAACTTAAAAATTGAGTTAAAAGGTGCCATGCCAAAATATACACTTGCTTGGATATCCTTTACATCAATCTAGTAATAGTTTTCGCTCACCGAGGTGTTACTTATTGGTCCTAAAGGGGCAAGGTACACAAATAATTGTGAGTACATGTTAGTTTTGGTGAAACTCAACGATATAAGTAAGGAGTCCTTTTATGTCGTGGCAAAATCGATAGGTTTACCTAATAAGTTCTTAGACGTACCTATCAACCAAGAATAGTTTCTAGACTATTAGCAAAAGGCTTTTGCTTACCTAAGATGTTTTAGGATTAAGTCGACAAACTGTGCTTAGTTCTTCAATGATTTTAGGGTCTTGGAATCATTTTATTCACACCTGCCGGAACAATAAAATCGAATAAAATGCTAATAACTTGTTTGAATTGCATGGTTGCTTTAATTTCAAGTTATTATTCATGATAAATGTTTAGACTTTGCATGCTTCAATGTATGTTTTAATTATTGTTTATAATTAAATATCTTGCACTGCAATCAATCCTTTTAGAAAGGTAACAGTAAATTTCCTCGATTGGTAGTGAATCCAAGAACGATTCACGGAAATGAGAGAAAATGAGCAATTTAAAATGTACGTTTCTTATATCGACTTTTATGGTTGTTTTCGAATATCAAAATCGAATGGCAAACCAATTGGTGCTTGTGAATTCAAAATACACTGTAGTTTTGAGATCATAAAGCATTGAGCTTAAACGCTCAGCTTTACCAATGGTTAACAACCTAATATCTTTGTCCATTTAATTCTCGAATGAGTCTAGTCCCTAGACATTCGAATAGATCGATGCTTAGAGAACTTTAGAAGCTTCTGGTAAGATCATCTAGTTGAAACTTAATATTCAACATAAATTAAATGTTAAGAACCTTGTTGGGGTGACATTGGACATGTCTAACAAAGTATAAAAGTCAACACTAAAGAATTCAATTCTTAAGACTATAAGAAAGGGTACAAGAAATAGGAAAACGAGGAACAAATGAAAGGAATTTACGATTCCGTTTCTACCTATAAGTTCATGTTTAAAGAGAAGTGACCTAGCAATCAAACTTCCTTGGTATCATATACCGCTTGAGGTTCTTACTTCGGTAATAACTCAAACAATGGAAGCTAGGATACACTAATGACCTACAAGTGGGAAATGAAGCATGGCAATGCTACATTAATTGTAGGGTCATCTAGTTTGTTTTAAGTCCTTTCAAAGGCTGGAACTTAATGGCTATTTTGTTCCATAATCAGCATACCTAAATTTCTGCTTCAAACACAGAAAGACTCACATTCAAGAAAAACAAAAACAATGTTTGTTTGTTTATTTGAATGAAATGGTCAATTACAGGTTGAGTCAATATGCTTGATTAAAACAAACAACTCTTTAAAGAACTTTACTAGGTTCAAATCAACCCCTTGATTTGAGTTCCACTAATCTTTGGCATTGTTGCTTAGACCATATCAACAAGTTAACATTCATAAGCTCTATTTTGATGGACTTTTGAAAGTTGATTGATTTCTAGATCATTTTAAGACAACTAATCTTACTTGTTGAAAGTAACAAAAGATATGAACTATTGTTAGAACGCCTAGACAATAGAGTTCAAAGCTAAAGAAAGATTTTATGACTTTATTATTTCACATGGATTTGAGTGAATATAGGTTTATTTACTCAAATGTGATATAAGTTGAATCTGTTTGGCTAGTTCAAAGATTCAGAAGTATAAAATCCACTTGGCAAGAAATCATAAAGATCTAGGTTAGATCATGTTGATGATTACTTGAGACCAAATATGATCATCAATGATTGTGTGTTGTAATTTCACAGTCTAGGTCCATAAGATATGGCATATCTTAGTTGGAATAATCGAAGTCAATTAGTACTTGATTCGATCAATGATGGATCATAAAGACTTTTCCTATAATTTCTAAAACAAAATGCTCAACTACCACCAAACTAAACCAAATTCGTCAAAGCTATTGAAAAGTAATTTCAGAATAACTTTTCATAAAATATATCTAGAGAGTTGCAAAACTCAGTGGGAGCTTAGTGTTTGTCATTCGACAAACTAAGGCTCAAGTATAGATATATGTTTCATTATGATTTATTCAAATGAAACACAAGGGTATTGTTTCTACCACGGATTTTTGAGAACATAATGTTTGTTTGCTCGAAATAATGTCCTTTTTGGAATTTCGTTTCCAAAATGACAAGTGGGAGAAAATAGACCTCGAAAGTCTTCGAGGCGAACAACAAACATAAACGGACATTCCGGAGGCTTTTCGAAGTGCTTCAGAAAATCCGAACTTATTCTTTAAGGACTTTAGAAGTGGCTTTAAAGAATAGACATCTCTTAGAAGACTTTACAAGTGCTTCAAGGAGAACAGAATATTCAAAGGACTTTCAAGTGGCTATTGATATTCTATTGTTTGATGTTCTATACCCTAGTAGGCATAGAGTTCAAGTCACTGGAACTATGAGATTCTTCTATTAGATAGTGAAGAAACATGGAGTTCAGGTCACTGAAACTATGCAATTCTTCTATTAGATAGTAAAGAAACCTACAACTTGCAGTCAAACTAAAAGAAGTGACTTGTAAGAAAGCTATGACGAAACCCAGATTCCCTAAAATGGTTAGAGGCCATATATAGACTATATGTTTAATTGGTTAAAGGCCATAAAACATACTCAATGTTTTGATGACAAAATTGAAATTTTGTTGATTTGCAAGAATAGTTTCACACCTATTGGTTGCAAGTTTGTTTTAAGGATAAAAACCATCAAACATGGAATTGTGTTCACACACAAAGCTAGATTAGTTGCTAAAGGTTAAAAGCAAATTCATGGCATGGATTGTGTTGAAACCTCATGCAAAATCGTAATGCTTAAGTCTATAATTCAAGCAATGATTGCATATTGGTACATATGGCAATTGGATGACAAAACGTATTTCTCAATCAAATGTTGGAATATAATATGTACATGATATGTCATAGAATTTGTGGATCCAAATAAATGCTTGAAAAGGAAAGCTAGCTTATAAAATCTAAGTACAGATTTAAGCAAGCAATTGGGAATCGGAATTGTATTTTAAGTGAAGCTAATAAGCATTTTAGTTTCATAAAATATACATGATTCTTATAGATATATAAGAAGTTTAGTGGGAGTACTTAAAACTTAATTGGTCCTATGTGTATTACACACATATCTCTCCATTGTGAAATAACATTCAAATGCTAATGACTTAGATTTGAAATTATTCATCAATGATGGACCATGGCGAAACTTAGTACATACTGGGTATTAAGATCTATTTACAAAGATCTTATGATATTGTTTTGGATTAAGTAATGGCATTTACTAAATCAAACACGAAAGTCTCCATTGGAGATATTCGACCCATGTGAATAAATCTAAGTAAAGGATGTTTGAACTATGTATAAGCATTTACTAAGTTAAACATCAAAGGATCTAAATAAGATTCTTAACCTATATTATATGTCAAAGAATTTAGCTGAATTTAGTATCTACTGAAACTAGATAAGCTAAAGTTACATGAATAGAATTCAATTGGGAATTATTCTGCAAAAGAATTTATCATGTATGATATAATATGAGGATCGCCAAAAACGTATCGTATGACTTTAGCCATGACGAACATATACCAATCTCTATTGATCTAAGTAAAGATCAACTAGATTGAGATCAAGAATACTTATGGTACTTGAAAAGGTACATAGGAATAGTTCTTGATTCAAGGAAATAAAGATATGCTAAATATTGATGCTACACGCATAAACACTGGCAAAGGATCAAGCAAGACCCTTTGGAGTTAACCATTGATAAGGACGAGCTATAGAGCATCGTGTTTTGAAAATGGCAACATGGGTTGGAGACCATGAGTTGTTGCGTGGGAAATTAAAATAAATAATTTCTATGTTCCAAGATATAGTTGGAGAATCTTCCACATATCTATGAACTGCCTGGATAGGTAAATCCAAACAAAGCATCACTAGCAACCTATACAGTTGAAGTAAAAGTAATTATTGCCTAAGAAGCAATAAAACAGGGTTGTTTAAAGTTCTTCACTGAACTTGGGTAGATCACCTATCTGCTGGCTTGATGGTTCTTCATTGAAAAATGCGTAGAACCACTCTTGAAGCAAGAAAAACGTCTGCTAACTTGATGGTTCTTCATTGAAAAATGAGTAAAACCACCATCGAAGTAAGAAAGACTAGATCACATAATAAACAAACTCGAAAAGATCTTATCATCATATCTCGAAGAACATTCGATGAAAAGGATATTAAGATTGGCAAAGCATGATAACTAAACCTATGCAACAAGTGAGAAGCAACACTCACGTTGTAGCACTGGAAATCAAGCATAGCTTTGAATTCCATGAATTGTTTTAGAAGATGGGTTTGAGGCCCATGGTTATAAAACATTGGGGTTGAACATTTATCATATATGAAATGTATTTTCATATTCCATTTAATCTTGGTTTAGTATTAAATGATGAGTCCCTTCAAATTTGATGATATATTCAAGATAGACTGTCAGGACCAGTCCTGTGACTAAGAAATGTCTATCAAGTGAACTTGAATGTCAAAGGTTGAAAATGGTCCCTAGTCGGAGTTTTCTATAAAATTGGACGCATAGAAAACGTTAGACGATTAGAATGCAAGATGACTAGTAGTTCTGTTTCTTGAACTATGTGGACATGGCAATGTCATAATCATTTGCATAGATACTTACTTTGGGAAGACTAGTATCGGACAAGACCTATGAAACTTTACTGTAAGAGATGAAAATCTGTCATAAGTAAATTTCATTAAATTATTAGACACTAAATCCTCAATACCTGAGTGATTTGAGATTACTTGTTTGAGAACTGGTTGCTTTGACGTTGACCAACCGTCGCACCGTAAAAGGAGGCTATAAAGGCAACGCTCAGGTAATCACCTATCAAACGAAGTCTAATCTCAAGATCGCAAGATTGGGATTGTCCTCCCATAAATCGGGATGAGATGCTTAAAAGTTGTACAAGGCCACTCGGAGAGCTAGAAACTGTGAAATGCATGGCCGTGCTCGGATAAATCATAGGCTATGATTATCTGTTTATTTGATCAGTTGAACTCTGAAACCGAGGAACACCTCTGGACATAATAAGGATGACAACTCTTACCTTATGTTCAAGAGCAAGCATCGAGCGACAAAGGAATTAGGAAATGCACACTTGTCCCTAAGGACAAGTGGGAGACTGAAGGAAATAATGCCCTTGGTCCAAGTATGCATTCTATGTTAAGTCTAATAAATGCGGTTCAGTATTAATTAACAAGTTAATAATTCAGTGAGATCAAGTGAGCTGAATGCCTAGCTAGAGGCCGCTTCAGTTCAAGTGGAATTAATGATATTAATCCACAGCTTACTCTTGACTGAACCCGTAGGGTCACACAAATAGTACGTAAACGGATCAAGTATCTAATGGCATTAGATACTCTATCTATGGATATTCGGAATCGACGGATCTTGGTTTCAGTGGGAGCTGAGATCGTCACAAGTAAGAAATGAATACTCCGGAAACGATGATATTGTCGGAAACGGAAATATGGATCGTATCGGAAATATAAATATTATCCAAGTAGTAGATGTTGCCGGAAACGGAAACATGGTACGTATCGGAAAATATTATCGGAAATGGAAATATTGCCAGAATCGGAAATATTGCCGGAAACGGAAATATTGTCAGAATCGGAAATATTATCGGAATCGGAAAATAATTCCGGAAACGGAAATATTAAATATTTGTTCGAAACGGAAATTGATTCCGGAATCGGAAATATTAAATATTGTTCGTATCGGAAATGAATTCCGGAACCGGGAATTTAATCGGAAGCGTATCGAACGAATTAGCATCGGACGAGGCCTGCCGGACGAAGGCCCAGCACGAAGCCGGGCCATCGCCCAGCAAGCCAAACGCGCGCCACAAGCCCAGCCAAGGCAGGCCCAGCGCGCGCCAAGGCCACGGCTGCGTGGGCCTCGCTGCGTGGGCTGCTGCTCGCACGCACGCGCATGGGCGGCCCTTGTGGCTGCCGTTGTGTGTGTGTGAGTTTGTGTTCATGCATGATTCCTAAAACTATTAGAGTTAGTATATGATTAAATTCCTATTCCTAAAAGGATGAATTAATTAATTAGAGTTCTTGTAGGATTCTAAGTTTAATTAATTCATGTCCTACTAGGATTACAATTCCCTTTCCATAACTCTATAAATACGTGCCTAGGGTCACATATTTTAAGAGATTAATTCAAGTATTCAAAGTGAGTTTTAAGAGAAAAATTCAGCCACATTCCTTGCTCAAAAGTGCCGAAAATTCTAGTACCTTAAGGGCGATTCTAGTTGGTCAATCTTAAGGCGGATCCGGACGTGCTGTGGACTATCTACGGAGGGACGACACTTGGAGTCCTAAAGACTTGTTCTTGTTCGGTTCGGGCGCAGCTAGGGAAGGCACGCAACAAAGAGTATGCATCTAAATTATGCTATATGATTATATGTAAATAATATGTATTCCTGGGTTAATGGTTGTTTCCGCATGATTTATGTAATATCATATGTATCATAACCTAACATAATGCACCTTGGGTGAAGGACATATTTCCTTCAGTCTCCCACTTGTCATTCAGACAAGTGTGCGTTTACATTTCTTTGTCACTTTGTGTTACTTGCTGAACATAAGGTAAGATCTAAGCCATCCTTGTTAGGTCCAGAAGTGTTTCTCGGATTACTGAGTTCAACTGTTAAACTTTTACAGAAGGTTAGGCCTTAACCATTCTAAGCATGGCCATGCATTTTCATAGCATCTAACTCTTCGAGAGGCCTTGTTACACAATAACTCCATATCCTATCAAAGATAGGAGGATAATCCAGTCTTGCAATCTATGAACACTCACTTTGATTCATAGTACTCCCAATAACTTTTTTTATAGTCTACTTTTACGGTGCGACGTTTAGCGAGCATCAAAGGGAACTAATCTTCAAACGAGCAATCATAATTACTCATGTTTTGAGGAACGGTTCTAATCACCATTAATGAGAACTACTTATGACATGACTTTAATCTCTTAAAGTGTTCTCATGGTTAATCCGATATAAGATCCAATAAGTATCTATGCACAAGATTTCTGACATCCAGTCCATCTAGTCCAAGAAACCTAACTATAAATCTACTTGCAATCTAATCTTCATTAGTCATTGGTCGTTCAACCTTTCAATGACCTGGATTAGGGATCCTTTGTGACTTCAATATTCAAGTTCACTTATGGGTGTTTCTTTGTCGAAGAATCCATCTTGACATCCCATTTGAATGTTTTTGAATCACTTGGACTTTTCATTTAATACTAAACCAAAATTAAATGAATATGAAATAATGAATTTCATAAATATGAAATGGTTAAACCAATTATTTTAAACACATATCTAACAGATGTTCTAAAACAAAACTTAGAAAATCAAATCCATTCTCCAACATGCTTGATTCCCATGGTTGCTACATGTATGTTGTGCTTCACTTGTGGCAACAGTTTAGTCAATGGATCTGCGACGTTGTCGTCGGTTCCAACCTTGCAAATCTCGATTTCTTTCCTTTCAACGATTTCTCGAAGTATGTGAAATCACCGCAGTACGTTCTTGGACTTCTGGTGGCTCCTAGGCTCCGTTTCCTGGGCAATGGCTCCACTATTGTCGCAATACAAATCCATTGGACCTTTAATGGAGGGGACAACCCCAAGTTCTTCGACGAACTTCCGAATCCAAACAACTTCCTTTGCTACTTCTGAGGCAACAATGTACTCGGCTTCTGTTGTAGAATTCGCAATAGTGCTTTTCTTAGCACTTTTCCAGCTTACTGCTCCGCCATTGAGGCAGAATACAAAAGCAGACTATGATTTGAAATCATCTCTGTCGGTTTGAAAGCTTGCGTCCGTATAGCCTTTAACAATCAAATCATCTGTACCACCATAGACCAGAAACTGATCCTTTGTCCTTTTCAGGTACTTTAGGATATTCTTGGCAGCAGTCCAATGCGCCTCACCTAGGTCTGACTGGTACCTGCTCGTTGCACTGAGTGCAAACGAAACATCCGACCTTGTACAAATCGTAGAATACATGATGGATCCAACAACCGAAGCGTACGGAATTCCACTCATCTTTCTACGCTCATCAGATGTCTTGGGATACTGAGTCTTACTTAGATATATGCCATGTGACATGGGTAGATGGCCTCTCTTGGCATCCATCATACTGAACCTAGCTAGCACTTTGTCAATGTAAGTTCTCTGGCTTAGTCCAATCATCCTCTTAGATTTATCCCTGTAGATCTTGATGCCCAATATGTAATGTGCCTCTCCTAAGTCTTTCATTAAGAAACACTTTCCAAGCCAAGTCTTTACAGACTCCAGCATAGGAATGTCGTTTCCAATAAGCAGTATGTCGTCTACATACAAGACTAGGAATGCAATTTTACTCCCACTGACTTTCTTGTATACACAAGATTCGTCCTGATTCTTGATGAAGAAAAATTCATTGATTGCTTCATCAAATTGTATATTCCAACTCCTTGATGCCTGCTTCAATCCATAGATGGATTTCTCAAGATTGCATACCTTTCCTTGATTCTTTTGATCGACAAAACCCTCCGGCTGTGTCATGAACATAGTCTCTTCAAGAACACCATTCAAGAAGGCAGTTTTGACATCCATTTGCCATATTTCATAGTCATGAAACGCGACAATTCCAAGGATTATCCGAATAGACTTAGGCATAGCGACTAGAGAAAAGGTCTCATCGTTGTCAACACCGTGAACTTGCATGTAACCTTTTTCTACCAATCTATCATTGTATATGTGTAGACGCCTACTTTTGTCCCCATTCCCGAAAGGGAAGGTTCGATGATGAGAACATAAATCTCCACTTGGCAACGCATCTCCTATAAAATAACGAATCTCAATCACCCTTTCATTTTCAGCCAAAGCTACTATTTATAGAAACCTGCTAAGAATAGTAACTGCCGTAAAAGGTAGTTGTTAAAAGTGGCAAAATCATAAAAGATAGAAACCTGTCAGAATTAGGTGTTGCACTCCAACATAAATCCTAAAGAGATAGAATTTACAAAGGAATTCTATTCCTGGTATAATTCGAAAATAAGAGTTACGTATTAATTAAATTCCTAACGAACCTAGAGTTCGTAACGGGCCCAGACGCATTCCGTCATAAGTTAATACACACTAAAAGGCTCAGATAAATCTCACAAAAAGCTCCGTGTTCTAAAAGTCCAAATCTGACAAGAACTCGGCCCAGATCCCATTTTAAACGCCTGTATCTGGGCGCCAAAATCTTCGGCGCCCAGCCCTGGGCGCTGAAAGTGCCTGGGGCCGTTTTATCTCCGGATTCTTTTTGGATTCGTATCTTAAAATCTATCTTTCCACACACTCTTTTCCTATAAATACAGCCTAAAACCGACGTGAAAA
This sequence comes from Spinacia oleracea, assembly GCF_020520425.1. NCBI lineage: Eukaryota > Viridiplantae > Streptophyta > Magnoliopsida > Caryophyllales > Amaranthaceae > Spinacia > Spinacia oleracea. The sequence goes on from NC_079487.1 coordinate 107,049,181, forward strand.
TAACACACAATTCCATAATCTGAGTATTGACTCTAGCCTTAAGCCTAAGCCTCACCCTGCGAAATTGATCCGGCGTTCTGTCGCAATCGACCCAAAAGTCGAACAGAACGCATCCTTCCCCTTGTAGCTTGATGAATTAAGCATAAATACTGGAACATTGCTTGGAAACCCGAGATTCGCTAAATAAAATGAGAAATAGCAAAGCCAAGTGGTTAGTTTTCTGAGAACCACAACGCACCTCTCAAGGGTGCGTTGTAATGTGTTCCTCATATGATTTAATCGCTTTCATCACCCTTTTATAAATTTTCAAACTATTAATTTGATTGATCTATCACGCCTAATAAGATAATACCCTGGACAATTGAATTATCATGCTAGGTACCTTAAATCAATCTAAATAAGATAATCACGATCGATTTAGTATTATGTGTTGCATATTGCTAAAATCAATTCAGAATAGTTTAATAGTTTAACACATGTCCCTTCAATTATTTATGCTGAGCTAGTAAGGATAACCTGCCTCTGGAGTATTATCGATGAGCACTCCTCTCGGTAGTTACAGTCCCCCGAACTCTCAATCTCTGCCCTGCGGGTGTACGTTGAGCGATCCCCACACCAGGGATCACAAGGGAACCTATGGCCGCCGTGGTCGAACATAATGGCACTCCCTTTATGTCATGATAACCGGGTTTTGTCAGTTTTTCTCATTGTCGTTAAAAACTGAATGGCGACTCCTTTATTACTAGTCGATTGGGTGTAAACTCACAGGAAATCCAATTGCACTTGATCTGACAACGTCACGCCCACGAGGGACGAGGTTACGCATTAGCCTCGTGCTTTTTCGACCCCCTCACAATATGTATACAATTCCATCCTTTTCTTTCTTCAATTTGAAGATCCATTTGCTTCCGATAGGTGTAAACCCATCAGGCAAATCAACCAAATCCCAGACTTGATTTTCAGACATGGAGTCTATTTCAAATTTCATGGCCTCTAACCATTTTAAGGAGTTTGGGCTCGTCATAGCTTGCTTTTAGGTCATAGGTTCATCACTATCTAATATGAGAACTTCTAAGTTTTCAGTCAAGAGGACACCTGTCCATCTATCCGGTTGAACCTTAGTTCTATGTGACCTACGAGGGGCAACAACGTCTTGAGGAACTACTCCCACTGGCTCTTCTGAAGGCCTTGAAGGTTCTTCACCTTGAACTGCTTCTAAAGAGTTCTTGGTTCGTTGTTCGTCTCGAATCTCTTCGAGGTCTATTATTCCCCCACTTGTCATTTTGGAAATGTGATTTCTTTCCAAAAAGACACCATCACGAGCAAAGAATACCTTGTTCTCTGACTTGTTGTAGAATTAATACCCCTTAGTTTATTTTGGATACCCAACGAAGAAACATTTGTCAGATTTTGGTTCAAGCTTGTCCGAAATTAATCGCTTGACATATGCTTCGCAACCCAAAATCTTTAGAAAAGACAACTTTAGAAGTTTCCCAGTCCACAATTCGTATGGAGTCTTTTCAACAGCTTTTGACGGAGCACGATTCAGTGTAGGAATGGAAATGGATCGGACTCGGTTCGGATGTAGTAAACTCCATATCGGATCCGTTTAAAATTCAGACTCCAAAATTGCATCCATATCCAAATCCATTTACAATTCGGACTCTAAAATTGCATCCATATCCATATCCATTTAAATTTCAGACTCCAAAATTGCTTCCATATCCATATCTAAATCCGAACTTGTATTTTTTTAATTTTAAACTAATTTTGAAATCCTATTTCTCATTTACCAAAATCTAATGAGTTTCTATTAAATTAATAAATTACAAATATATGCGCTTTAATAAAATATGTTAGACTAAATAGAGAACTTCCTTTTTAAAAAAAAGTTATGTACGAAAAATAATACACTTTAAACTAATTTCAGGTCGGATTTGCACTCGGATTCGGATTCGAGTCGGATTCGGGTCGGAGTCTCTGCAGACTCCATATCCGATCCATATCCATTCGGATTCGGATGTTTTTAATCGGATTTGGATTCAGACTTTTTTTCTCGAATTCGGATCGGATTTTTTCCTTCGGATCGGGTCGGACTCGGTTCGGATTCGGATGTGATTGCCATCCTTAATTCAGTGTGAGTACTGCTTAGGGATGGCAATGGGTCGGATCTGGACCGGGTCCGACAAGATCCAGACCCAGACCCGCTTTTTAAGAGGTGGATCCAGATCCGACCCAGATCCGTTGGGTCCAAAAAAATCAGATCCAGACCCAGATCCACTGGGTCTAATAGGTCTAGGGTCGGATCTGGATCCTAAATGGGTCTAAGCGTATTTCTTTTCAAAAAAAATTTTGTCCCTCATTTTTCTTATATTACGTAATTTTTTCTCCCATTTTTTGTATGTAAACGTAACGTTGCTTTAATAAAACCACTAAATATGAAATATTCGTTAATTTTGTTTATGTAAAAAAATCATATTAGCCCTGTAATACAATAAGTATTTAAAGTTTCTAATATTATTATGTATATATATGTCACGTCAAACAATTTTTAAATAGTTTAGTATCATAAGAACTTAATAAAGTTTAGCACGTAAAGATTGAATTATATTTAAATTTTAATATTTTTTTTTAAAAAATTATATATATGGGTCTGTGGGTCGGATCTGGACCGGATCTGGATCTTTAATTCTTGGACCCGGACCCAGACCCGCCCCATTGAACAAAGACCCAGATCCGCCCCAGATCCACAGGGTCTAATTTTTTTGGACCCAGACCCTTAAAAATGGACCGGGTCCAACTGGATCTGGATCGGGTCTTGGACCCATTGCCATCCCTAGTACTGCTGTTTGCAACGCATGTCCCCAAAATTGTAAAGGAAGTTCGGCTTGACCCATCATTGACCTGACCATATCGAGTAAGATCATGTTCCTCCGTTCCGACACTCCATTCCATTGAGGTGTCCCCGGAGCAGTCAATTAAGAAAGAATACCGCATTCTTTTAGATGGTCATCAGGGACGAAGCCAGGAACCCATCTTGACGGGGGCCGAACAATTTAGTTCATTTTTTGTAAATTGAAAATAACATATGGAGTATTATTTAAATAAAAAGTGATTTTAATATAGATAATTTTATAAATTCGCAAAAAAAAAGAGTTACTTTTTTACAAGTATTCGTTGTGAAATGACGATGGAAAAATAATCTTTGAAAGAAAAGAAGAAAAAAAGGGGAGGAAATAAGTAAAGCTAAATGTAGGGAAAATATAAATTTTGAGAGAAAGAAGAGAGAAAAAAAAAAAAAAGCCAGAATGTATAACGAAGAAGATCGAACCTCTGACCTACTGCAAGTTTGCTCATACCTTCAACCACTACAACAAACCACATTTCATTGTCTACTCTTACTAGTAATACAAATATATAGAAATTCGCTGATTTGTGACAGGGGCCGGGGGCCCCTTGGGCCCCAATGTAGCTTCGTCCCTGATGGTCATCAAACTCGTGGCTAAGATATTCACCTCCCCGATCTGATCTTTGAGCTTTGATTTTCTTTCCATGTTTATTCTCTACTTCATTTTGAAATTCTCGGACTTTGTCAAACGATTCAGACTTGTGTTTCATTAAGTAAATATAGCCATGTCTACTGAAATCGTCCGTAAACGTTATGAAATAGATGAATCACATCTAGCTTTCGTACTCATAGGCCCACATACGTCCGTATGTATTAGCTCTAGTAGTTCGCTTGCTCTTTCTCCCACCTTTGGAAAAGGTCGCTTTGTCATTTTGCCAAGTAAATAAGATTCGCAATGATCAATCTTCTCTAAGTTGAATGATTCTAGAATGCCCTTCTTTTGAAGTCTTTCCATGCGTTTTTTGTTTATATGGCCTAATTGACAATGCCACAGATATGTGAGATCAGAATCACCAGTTTTAGCCTTTTTGGTATTTGTGTTATAAATTTGTTTGCTTGTATCTAGCACATATAGACCATTTTCTTGTTGGGCTGAACCATAAAACATTCCATTATTCAAAGAAAAAGAACAACTATTGTCTTTAAATTGAAAACTAAAACCTTTAGAATCCAAACTTGAAACGGGAATGATGTTTTTGGTGATACTAGGAACATAGTAACAGTTTTCTAGTTCCAAAACAAAATTACTAGGCAAAGATATAAAATAAGATCCTACGGCTAATGCAACAATCCGTGCTCCATTCCCCACGCGTAGATCCATCTCGCCTTTATCAAGCTTTCTACTTCTCCTTAGTCCCTGCGAATTGTAATATAAGTGTGAGCCACAACCAGTATCTAATACCCAAGAAGTAGAATTTGCAAGATTACAATGTATAACATACATTCCTGAAGGTGAAGCGACGTTTCCGTCTTTCTTTCCTTCCTTTATTTTAGGGCAATCTCATTTGTAATGAGCAATTTCATTATAATCAAAGCATTGCGATGTAGATGGAGAACGATCCTTCTTCATTTTCCTCTTGGAAGGCACCACTTGCCCTCCTGGAGTAGATGGAGATGCACCCTTGCTTTGGATCTTCCTCGGAACCTTTTTCTTGATTTTCTTACTCTTTACTTTTAGTGATGCTTGCTTATCATTTACAAAGTCCAATTCATATTGATTAAGCAAATAGATTAGCTCACTAACATTATTTTCCCTTTTCTTAGAGAAATATAGTAGTTTGAATTTCTTGTAACCAGGGTGGAGAGAATTCAATAGTATTCCCGCAGCTGCAGAAGCTGGGAATGGCTCACCAAGAAGCTCAAGGAGGTTGAGAAGCTCAACCATTTTATTTGTATGAGCCTTAAGTGGTGTACCATCTGTCATTTTAATATCAATGACCCTTTCCCTTGCTTTTTGCCTTTCGACGTCAAACCAACAACACAATGGAGCATTAAGCTTTAGATCCCCAAATGAATGTACCAAATCAAAGATCGACATTTTGGTCGACATGTTGACCACCATGTTGGAATCTACCACGGCATATATCCCTAAGATGCCTTAGAAGTGCCCATGACTCATAAGCAATGAACCTTGCACTCCAATCTTTGGGGATTGAGCCAAGAATAAGATCCATCACTAGCAACATGTGGTTCCCCACACACAGTGCTTTTCAGGAGTCATATCCTTTGAGTAATAGCTGGGGATGGGATTGTCAACAACATATTCAATGTACGTTGTTCCACCTGAGGACTTGCCGAAGCTTCCTCTCCCATCCAAGAAAATTTTATAGGTTCAACTTTACATCCAGAATTTCTTATACTTTGAGTGTTGTTTTAGACATTCTACATTTAAAAAGAATTTGCAATAATTAACCATTCATAATCCTTTAATAACTTTGAAATAAAAGCAATCATGCAATCATGCAATCATTAAAGCTATTAAACATTTCATTCATGAAAAATAAAACATGGTCCATAATGAATGAAACGATTCCAAGACCCTGAAAATCCTAAATTCTTAAGCATGTTTTGGCTTGTCTTAATTAAGTCTTTTAAGATTCTAGGTAAGCAAAAACCAATTGCTAGTAATCTCCAAATTACTCTTGGTTAATAAATTAATGCCATAATTTATCCCTTTGCCACAACATATGCCATTGTTGTTTGAGTTAAAACCACAATCAACGTGTTCCTTTGGGATACCTTACCATCTAAGTCTACTAAAATAGCACCTCGCTTTGGTGGAAACCTACTACCTTAGCGGCCCGTTTGATAGCCGGTATTAAATGGTGGGAATGGGAATAAATTTAAGTGTTATTTGACAAGAAAAAAATATGATGATGTCCATGGTAATGAAATTTTGTCTCAACTTGGTGTTTTTCTTCATAAATTTGCATTCCCATCTAATACCACTCCTCAAATGGTAATGGATGGTAATGAAAATTTATAAAGAAAAAGAGATTATTTGGAGTGAACTAGCATTACCATGGGAATGCAAGTTGATTTTCTTTACAAATTTACATACAAATTCATTCCCATGGACACCATTTATGGCCGGCTACCAAACGGGCCGTAGGTCCTTAGATTTTTGTAAGTGCTTGATTTGGAAGGCAATTAAAAACTCAATATTACTTTGGACCTAGTTGTTTCTATGTTGGTTTGATTATTTAGTGAACTAAATCTAATCGAAATACAAACAACATTCATGCATAATATACATTCATTCAATATATATATAAGTGCATAAATAACTTTGGTGAACTAGTATGGCCCAAAACTTGGTATTGAAGCATCCAATCTTTCTTTCACCTTGTTAGCTTGGCATCGTCTTGAACTTCATTCAAAAGCTAACTAAAAGTTCTAAATATCCTAGAAGAACTTGAAACAATAACTTAATTACATCAAAACTTCAATGGTACGCAGACCATATTTAAAACTTTACATTCAAAGATAAAATGGTACGTATACCGTATTTAACTATCCTAGATTGGCCATACTAGTCACTTCAATACCTGCAATACATAAAATAATTTCTATGCATTCATCCATTCATGTCCTAAAACGAATGGCCCAAATAAATATGAAAGTATTCACATGATTTATTTAAAAATCACGTTCACGTAAAAACGCGTCCTAAAATATTAATCAATTCCGAATTATTAATCCTTAGAATTACTCTAATTAAAATTTAATTTTATTAAAATAATGGTGCCCTACAAAAAATAATTAGAATTAATTATTTTAATTAGTGTCATTAAATGGCTCCCACTTAAACCAATATTTTTATTTGGACAATTTAATTTTAAATATTTAAACTCACGGCCCGGACAAAGCCAAATAAAATAAAATAATCAAAGTCCACCGTTAGCCTTTTTCGTGCAAAATTAAGCCCAAAGCCCAAATTTTGGGCCTTGAAATAAAACGAAGCAAAATTGAACATTCGGATGCATCGTGGGCTAGACGAGTGCCCAACCCAACGACACGCAGTACCATCGTAGCATCGCACCCACACGAGGGCGCAAGCCCATCGCGCAGGCACGAAGCATCGCAGCAGCGCATAGGCGCGTCGCCCATGCCCGCTGCCTGCGGCTCTCATCGCTGCTCAACGCCTCGCCATAGCGCTGCTGGCCTTGGCTTGTGGCGTGCCGCGAGCTGCCCAGCTCATCGTGCACCCACTGCCTTGCTGCTACAGGCAACGCACCGCACACAAGGCCAGCGCCCATGCTTCCTTGATGTGCGTTCTTCCCTTTCGTTTCGCACACGGGAAACAACCCTTGCTTCGTGCAAGTGGTTGCTGTCCGATCCCTTATTAAAAAAAAAATCAATTTTTAATATCCGAAAAGAAATTGCACCAAAAATTATTTTTCATAATATTAACGAAATTATTCGTTTTTAATTACGAAAAATCATAAAATGGGTGATTTAATAAAATTTCAAACAATTCAATTTATGAAATTTATAAATCTAGGCTAACTCATATTCAAATTTAAAGAACGATCAATATCAACAAAAATTTGAGTAAGTTTGATAATCCAATCCAAAACTTTAAATCGTTCTAAACATTTAAATTTCAGATTTTTATCAAATTTGGTTTGGGTGATCGATTAAAATTAACGAATCCAATCAAAAAATTTAATCCATGATTTTTAAAATTTGCCATTTAAATATGAATCATATTCCCCTTCCCACCTAAATAAATTTTCAGATCTAAATAATTAACAAAATCAATTTACGATCTAAAATTCATTAAATTAGGGAAAAATAAAATTAGGGTTTATACTTAATATTTATGGACGAAAAAATTACCACAAGTACAAAATATACCCAAGAACAGTAGGGAAAAATTCCAATTAATTAAGAGTTGTTTAGGTCAAGTAATTAATTGAAAAGTTTCCAAATTTGTTAATTTAATTCATTAATTAACAAAAACTCCCAAAATCTCAAACTTCGGGGCCTTTTTTTGCGATTCTGTTCTTCTGGGTTGATCTTAAAACACCGTTTTCAATCAGATTAAGGTCAGAAAAATCGAATTTCCGACATTTTACGAATTTAGAATACTTTCTACGATCTATCCAATAATCCAGAAAAGTTCGAAAAATTCACGAAAAAATTCAGAAAAATTCGACAATAATCACAAACATAATAACATTCCAATAAGTACTTTAAATGAATGTTTCTCATGATCCAACATAGCTGAATAATCCCCAAAGTCAGGAGTCATGTATAAAGTACAAATAAAGCAGACTTACGTTTGTAGCGTGTTTTCCCTAGATTCAACGTATCACGAACACGAACAAGAACTCTAGATTTCATTCCTCTACTTGGTTCACCAACACGTTCAGATCCGTCTTGAGATCGATGGCTTAGAAGTCACTCAAGACCTTTTGGGAAGAACAGTTGTAACAGAGGCACAAAGAGAGTTTAGGGTTTTCTCTTTTGTTTAGGTTAAAACTGATTAGGTTTGTAAGGAAAAACATGTGTGTTAGGTTATTAGAATAACCTATTAAGTAAGTGTGCCAACCGACCAAGACAAAGCTCAGCCGGCCAGCAACACTCACACACACACGGCCATGGCCCTGCACGACATTGGGGTTTGGGGCGCGCCCTTGCCTTGCTGCGTGCAGCGCCTGTGCTGCTGTGCTATGCGCGCACACAGGCAGTCGCGTGGCCACGGGCCAGCGCTGCTGTGTTGTTGCTGCCACGCATTCCCGCCCATGGGCCTCGAGTGCTTCGCGCACTCGGCTCGTGGGCTGCACTCCGTGTTGCGTATAAATTATCGTCCGACAATTTATTTATCGTGTCGTACGATACGATCCAACGTCGTACGATACGATTATTCGTTTCATCTAGCTTATGAATATACGCAATACAATATATACGATTCCGATCCAACATCAAATATTATATTTATGTTTTTCCAAACTAATTCCCGAAAAGCTATTAAATGAATTTTCGGTTCATTTAATCCGGCGATCTGTTACATGCCAATGGTGTGACCTTATAGGTTCAGTCAATAGTAAGCTGTGAGCCTAATTATGATTAGAACTCACTAATCGGAAGCATTGCTCGAGCCAACTGTCCCGATCACTTGATCTCACTGAACCAATTGCTCGTAATTAATCTGAACCTTGGTATTAGACTAATGGACCTTGGGTGAAGGACATATTTCCTTCATAATCCACCCTTACTGGCGTTCCGATAACCTTAACTATCTCAAACAACACCTCTTTGTCATAATACTCTAACGGTAGCTCAGGGAATTTGATCTAGACCACCATTTTTTCAAAAGGATTAACAGAAGGCCTAAAGTTTGGTTTCCACTTTGTTGACATTAAATAATGATCCAATATGAACCATGAACCTCCAAATAAAGCTCTCTCATAATCATCTTGCAGAGAAAACCGGAAAAGGAAAATGTTATGCCCCAGATCAATAGTCTCCAAGGATCCTTTAGGTCTCCACATGATATTTGTTCTCTGTGTTATGAAAGATGGTCGAACATTTATTCCCAAGCATTTTCCCATAAAAGTTAGACTCCAAAGATTTCGGAGTCTCAACAAAGTGTCCTATTAAACTGAACTAAAATACCACCCTCTTGAATGATTGGATCATCATCATACCATTCCGTTGAAGTGATTACAATTTTTTGGCCAAACCATTGTGAAGAAGATTCGACTGCCGCACGAAAAGATTGAGTTTTCTTTCCATTATTGCCATGTCCCTCCTGTACTTTGTTACCATGAACATGCTCATCCACTAACATATTGTCCATGCTAGTTTGCTCTAACATAGGTTGATCAGGTGGTGGTCCTTCTTGAACCAACCAAAGGATCCTGCTCCATAAAGAGAGGATTTTGATTTGTATTGTCTAGGATTATTATTCCTTATAGAGAAAATTCTAGAGAGAGAAAATTTATGACCCGATGTTTACCATGTCTTCAGAGTTGAAATTAAAAAAGAGAGATGACCGAGAAAGCACTTATACTATTCCATGCATAATACAATCTGCATTGTCCATAATTGTTGTTGTACAATTGATTAACACAAAGTTGATATGGCCGAGTTGGTCTAAGGCGCCAGATTAAGGTTCTGGTCCGAAAGGGCGTGGGTTCAAATCCCACTGTCAACATTTTTAGGGAATTTATTTGTTTTGGTTTTTTTTTTGGACAAACGTTCACACAACACCAGCAAGTCATTTCAATTCGAAGGGAATTCCAAAGTAAATTGGGTCTGCAACACACCAGTACACCACTCCACTTCTCCATTGATTCAAAATTCCAAACCTCAAGTGCGTCTGATTTTGAGGTCCGCACTTTGCATTGAATTGGGTATTTCGAAAGGATTAGGGCTAAAAATTCAGGCTGAATTAAAAGGATTAGAGCTACAAATTCAGGCTGAACTGAGGGATAGTAATTAGAAGCATTGAATCAAGGGTTTTGTGTTTCCTTCGAAGCTACAGAATAATCAATTGATTCAAGATCAGATTTTTGGACAATAACCAAGTCAGGTACACATCAACTTCCTTTGAATTCAGTCTATTTTGTACAGTTTTTATGGATATTTATGTGAAGTCTCTGTTAATTTAAACCAAAATTCTGGGTTGAATGTGAACATTTACTTTAATATATGGTATTGTAATTTGCTATATTTGAAGTTTTGAACGGATATTATGTTGTGTTTGTATGTTTGTATTGCAAGAATTTAATATGTTTCAAATTGTATGTCCTTCAATTGTCTGAATACTAATACGAAGCACTTGTGTTTTTTTTGGAGGGAAAGTACATTTGGGATTTGGAGTTAGTTATGTAGAATTATTAGTATAGGATTATTAGTGATAATTACGAGTAGTTATTTTTTTATTGACCATAGAGGAACAAGAAAAAAGAAGAAAAAAAGTACTTACCATTGAGAATTTCCCAATAATGAAAACCAACTTGTATCCGACATTCTAGAATAGTGTATGTGACTGTTAATTCTAGACGGAGGTTGCCAATCTGGCAATCCCCAAATCCCCAATGGTTGAAAATGGTGGACGATGCTTGAACCATTTCAAAGACCAATAATATGGAGTTTATGTGAAATGACATTAGATTAGTGATCAGAGTTACTTGCCTCTCTGTCTGCTGAGTGCTGAGTGCTGAGTGCTGACTGCTGACTGCTGTGACATTACCAAAATTATTGCACAAGTGTAGCATCATCGCCTCCTTGCTTATCATCTACATTTGGCCTTCCTTCGAAAGTTTAGCTGTTCTCGGTATCAACCATCAAAGGACAATGATCAAAGCAAAGTACTCTCAATAGTGTGTATATCTTTGTGTGTGAAAGACCAATGATCACAACAAATTACTCTCATTAGTGGTTAAGTGGTTGAACCATTGTTACCTGATTCGCTAGTATGAGACTGGATACTGCTTCGTAATACGCTTCCTAATTTGCTAAACTAGACTAACTTCGTGTTATAATTCGCTTTTATGGTTCGCGGTTCGTGGGATGATTAGAGAATTAGGTAACGTTGGGTTGAACATTATGTATGTGTGTGTGTGCACATGTGTGTCTCTAGCAACGAGCTAAGATAGAGATGATGCCATAAAACTTACCAAGATTCTGCTACGATTAGATACTTCTTGTAAGGACACATACAAGCCACACAGTGTGGTAACTCCTGTTGTCATTGGTGCCAAGCTATGTCACGGAACAAATTATTTGAACTTTGAAGAGGGTCCTCCAAGACAAGTCACAAAGAGGACTAAAGTATGATTGTATGAAGCATCAGAGCTAAGATTGGGCTGAATTGGTTCTAGTAGTGGTAGAGAGTAATCTGTGAACAGCTTCTTTCAGTGATCGGCATAAGAGCAGAAACAACCTATTTAACCGATGTTTCAGACACTAATGAAACTCCACTTCTGCTGGCAGCTAGGAAAGCTTGTGTTGAGACTCTTGAAGAAGTATTTATTTATTTCCTCACTCACTGGACTGTTTAAACCATGCTCAACAGACTTTGTTGCTCGTTGCAATCAAGAGATACAACTTGAATGTTTTCAAGCGTATTGAACAACTTTTCCTTGTCAGGAGTCAGGGAAGAGATGTGACAACAGAAGGTAAGTCCATCTTACACATGGTTGACACCGCAAGATAAGAACTCCGGTCCTCCAGTTGTCTAAGAACTTAATTTGTTTGGAGGTATGCATAATTGTGATATTAATGGATAATATTTAAAAGCCATTGATAGGTTTAGTTTGTTTTATTGTCTGCTCTCAATATTTGTGCGGTAATGCAACTGCTGGTTCTATTTAGACTTCTCCTGGTATTTCAGAAAGTTTGAATCTGCAAAATTGCTGTAATTTTAAAATCAAGGAAAGCTATGCTTAACCATTGTGCTTTATACCTGTATGTGCAGTACTTGTAAAAACTCATTTATCAAATGATGACTGCTGATTACAGTCATTTTATCGAGGCTAAGGATTGGCTGAAGGCTTCAGCCTGAAGCGCATTAGAGAAAACTGCACTGTGGTTATTGTTCTGCTGATTGCCACAGTCGTTTTGGCTGTTGCCTACATAATACATGAGGGTTCAAAGCAAGCAACGGGGTATACTCTCCTCCTTGGACAGTCTATCTTCCTCCGTAGCAACTATTATTCTCATGATGGATAACAGAGCGTTGGACCAAGATTGCAATTTATGTTGTTGCTTCTCTCCCTGTATGTATCTTTTTACTCTCTTATACTCCATATCCCTCTTTACATACAACTTGCTGAAACTTTAAGGTACTGAGTCTGCATGTGCTTCAAAATTCAAAACCTACACACCGTTCTCCTATCAAGAACGTGAGATGAGATTGGTAAGTTTCGTCCTACTTCTGCTTGTTCTTCAAGAGTTCAAGGCCTATATACCGTTCCCTTATCAAGAACGTGAGATGAGATTATGTTTTGTCTGCTAGCTCTTTAAGCATCGATGTATTTAGCATTGTTGTGCATTTGATTTTACAGTCATATGTGAAAAATATATGTAAGTAATAACTGATAAGAATTTGCACCTACAAATTTCTTTTACGCTATTTGAGATATATGCCTGTACACGACTCTGAAAATAATCAAAGAATTCCTATGAAAACTTTAAAAACAGTGTAAGTAGAATTAGAGATCGCGAGTTTGAGAGATAAAACAGCACTAATAGTAAGCAAGTGAACTGACTGAAAAGTGAAAACCACCATGAAGAGCTAGAAAAGGTGAAAAGCTGTGTGAGTTAGAATATTTTGACTTTTGATGATAATGTACACTTGCCCGGCCTACATGATAATATTTGATTTGTAATAAGGATCAGAGGATGAAGAAAAAGGAGCAATGTGTTTTGATGGAGCATAATTTGTACTTAGCATATATACTATCTTAATCCTGAAGATTATATTAAGTTTAATTCCAAGATTGTGGGACAAGTGTAGCATCCTTAATTACATCTGTCTTAAGTAAGGTTTTTTGCCCAATTACTTTCAAATGGTTCTACTAAGAAAGGTTAAAAATATAATCAAAGTAAAGTATTGGGTTCATAATTCTCAATTATATATTTTTGGAAAGGTTGATTACTTTTAGCATATTTTACCTTATTATTGGCTCTACACTCTTTTCAGTCCTTTTTAATCTCTGTACGTGGTCTATGATCATGGCGGTTGACGATCTCCAAACAAAATTATACCGTGAACTCTGCAATAATAGCAATGACGCGGTCATTGAGCTTTGCCGTAAGACTGTAGAGGGTCCATTGCATTATTGCACCATACATAATTCAACAGTGCTACATTTAGCATGTTACTCCAAAAAGTTTGAGTTAGCAAATAAGCTTTTTGATAATTTGCCTGATAATCTTCTCAGCATCCTACCTGAGCGAATGAATGCTTGGGGAGACACCATACTCCATGACGCATCCACCTCCAACAAAGGGCTTGATTTGGCAAGAAAGCTATTGCAGAAAGTCCCTGAATTGCTACTAGCGCGCAACAAATCGGGTGAGTCTTCTGTCTTCCGAGCTACTCGTTATGGCAGGAGAAAGATCTTTGAGTTCCTTGCCGAAGAGGTGGATAAATTCTGTGACTCAGACTCAAACAAAGAGTTTGACCACCTCTACTTCTTTCAGAGAGATGACAATACTACCATTCTTCACATGGCTATCCTTACAAGAAACTTTGGTGAGTTTTTTCATTTCTCATCAAGAAATCACAACTGTAATCTGATTTTTGGTATCATTCACTATTGACTAGCGATATTTCATTGTATATTGAAAATAATAATCAAGACTATATGCTAAGAGACTGTTTAACTTGTAATTTACAGATATGGCGCTTATGATAGCAAGAAAATATCCTCATCTTTGTGGTATACGAGCTCAAAATAAGAGGACTGCTCTTCAAATACTTGCTTGTACTCCAGCAGCATTCAAAAGTGGAAAGAAATTTGGGCTCGTAAAGAAACTTCTTTACTCAAGTATGTATTATGTGGCTTTTATCTTTACATTTGATTTTTTTGATTAAGGCTTTGTATATTGAGCTTTTGGGAACATCAATAATAACTACCTTTATGATTATTACTTACAACTCGAGCATTAAAATTTTATGCCAAACAAGACCGAATGCTCTCTTCTTCTCATTTGGTAAGTTTTAGAAGATATATTGGATTGATTAAAGAAAGACGTGAACATAAAACTTATGGTTATCATACTTCGTACAAGTATAAATTTACACGTACGTACAAGTGACAGATTTCTTTTATCAGGTGTTTCAATTGATGAACAATCCAGTACCGAAGAAATGAGCATAATTCTGAAAGTCGTGGCATTCATATTAAGCATCAGTAAGTAAAACCTGATGAATATGTAGGTTTATGAAAGATTACATATCTTTGTTGCATAGAGTCATTGTTGACTTTTTAATTTATGGATATAAAAGGTAAATCTTGCTGGACATTGCCCATGATAGAAGAAGTCAAAGAGGTGAAGAAGGGGCACAAGGATGCACTAAATCTAGCCAAGATTTTAATCCAATACGATACTTCTTGGATGGACACACACGAGCCACGTGCTGAGGTTACTCCCGTTATAATGGGCGTTATTCCTATAATTAGTGATGAGTCTAGAGAAGAGGATATGACATTAATGGAGAGTTTATACCAAGAAGATGATGATGATTATGACATAGAGAGCAGAGAGAAAATTTATAGAGGTGATATTTATGACAATGATGAAGCTCCATTGCTGCTGGCAGCTAGGAAAGGGTGTATCGAGATTGTGAAAGAGATATTGAACATGTTTCCACAGGCTGTGAACTATCTAAATCATGATCAAGAGAATGTGTTACATGTAGCCATCAAAAGTCGCAACTTGGAAATTTTCAAGCTTGTTGAACAACGAGCTAACCTTCATAGAGGTTTATTAGGAGCTGTTGATAACAAAAACAACTCCATTCTCCACATGGTTGGATGCCCAAGGAAAGTTCTTCCGGGTACTAAGATGAGAAGTCCGGTGCTACAGTTGTCTGATGACTTGCTTTTGTTGGAGGTATGAATTACCATTTACCTTCAATTGCTTAAATGCTTCATTGTTTTATCACATGTAAGTAACATTTGTGCGGCTAGTCGTACTGAAGTATGTTATTTCTGTGAGACAGTTGGGTTTGAGACGACTTAGCTTGTTAGATTTTTAAGATGTGGTATGTTAATTACATTTTTTAGTGATAGAGAATATATGCAAGTATATATACTCCTCATAGGTTTAGGATATAAAGTATTTCACTATTTTGTACGAAATATCTGGCCATAGTACTATGCATTATCAGGATTGGGCAGTGTCGTGGAGAAAACGTCGCCCATTTCAGTCCTAGTCATCGGTGACCCATACTCATAGTTCTGGAGAGATATGATGTGTAGGCCGGCTGAACCTGTCGCATAAGGCGCTTCTTGGCCTGTGGATGGGCAGCTCCTGCAGTCGGATGCGGGCATGGTGCAGTGGCCCTGGCCCATGGTTCTGGCTGCCAAAGTGGGCTGGGGCCTGCTATTGTTGAGGGCCTAAATTTCCGCTGTGTTGGGCCAGTTGTTGACACACACCACGTCCTAGCTTTGAATTACATCTTTGAGTTTTTGGTTGTCTGTGTATGTTACTATGCTGAATTGTAGGGTTATATCTGCAGCACTTAGAAAGCATTTGTCCAAGTTACTTGGTGAACCACCGCAACGATCAGATGATGACCGCAGATGAACTGTTTGCCAAGAACAATGAAAGTCATCGTATCGAGGCCAAAGATTGGCTAAAGCGCACTGCAGAACACAACACAGTGGTTATCATTCTCATAGCCACAGTTGCCTTTGCTGCTGCTTACACAATACCAGGAGGTCCAAATCAAGACACGGGCTACCCACTCCTCATTGGGCTGCCTTTCTTCCTAGTTTTCACCGTTACAGATGTTCTTTCACTTGGTTTCGCTTTGACAGCAATAGTCGTTTTCCTGGCTATACTGACGTCATCTTATCAGCTGAAAGACTTCCGAAGATCTCTTCCACAAAAGCTGTTGCTGGGTTTTACACTTCTGTTCCTATCAGTGACAATGATGATGGTGGCATTTGCAGCAACTATTCTTCTAATGGTAAATAAAAAAGAGAGATGGACAAAGATAACACTTTATATTGTTGCTTTCTTCCCAATATGTATATTTATGCTATCTTATATCCCTCTTTACATAAAACTTGTTAAAACTCTGAATTACTGGATTAAGAAGCTTGGTGAGTCTCTTCCTAGGCTTGCATGCCCTTTGAGGCCTGCACGTCGAGCACTGGAATAAAGTTGTCAAGATCTGATTCTACTAATCTGAGTATTGTTTTTCCGATAAAGAAATTCTTATTTGGCAACCTTATAGAGTATTGTTCCCTTATTTGCCGAGCCAATCAGTTAAACTCCACATTTTGGCACCAAAACAAGAATATTGAGGCCTTTGTTTGTGCTCGTCTTTTGAAAATATTTCGACTTTTGAAGATGATTTGAGGATATATATATATATATATATATATATATATATATATATATATATATATATATATATATATATATATATATGAACATTTGATCCATAATAAGGGTTTAAAGCCGATTGAAGACCTTCTAAAACCATCCCATCCCCTCCGGTCCTAAGTTTTAACTGAGCGGATGTGAGGCACGTCTCCTAAAAGCTCGGTCACTTGACATTTCTAGTTAAATAGAGGACAATTCTGATAGGTACTCTAGTTAGGACTTCTAGTATCCCTTCTTTATAGAATCTATAGATCGAGACACCCTAAACAAATTTGTTTGTTTCTATTAAGCTAAACACGAGTTGGTTTTATAGTACATAGGTACATAGTTGTAATAAATACAATTTGCAAAAAAATGAACAAACAGTTGATATGGCCGAGTTGGTCTAAGGCGCCAGATTAAGGTTCTGGTCCGAAAGGGCGTGGGTTCAAATCCCACTGTCAACACTCTTTTTTGTGATTTCAAGCACCAATTCTTAAATGGACTTGGTCCACAATAAATTCAACAACTTCTTCCTAATTTATTTTGACAAATTATTAGGATTATTATGAAAAAATATATCAAATTAGTGTCGTTGATACATGTTGTGCTTGAATAATGTGATTTTAAGTCACAATCCGCTTTTAAAAACATAGGGTTACTATGCTTCAAAAGATGGTTACTATGTTTGAGAATTTTGGTGTTTAATTTATTATAGTTACTATACGAACAATAAAGGTCACTATGAATGTAAAAAGGGTGCTAGAGAAAACTATTGATTTTGGGTCCACATTAATATTATTGTGGACCAAGTCCATGCAAGAATAATCCGATTTCAAGTCACAATTTGCTTTGAAAAACATATGGTTACTATGCCTAAGAATTTTGGTGTTTTTTTTTTTTTTTTGACAACACAAGAGAAAGCAACTAGATCCCTTTTCTAGTTGAAGTTGCCAGGTTATGGGCCTTGGTAACACAGCTTCCAGCGCGTTTTCTGTCAGGCGGCCTGACGGCCACGCGCCTGTCAGTCCGCTGACTCCCTCACGCGCGCGTGGGCTTCACGCGCCACATAAATACGAAACAACGCTTTTCTTTCTCTCTCTTCCTCCTTCCTCCTTCCTCCTTCCTCCTTCTTCCTTCCTTCTTCACAACAGCGACAACCTTTCTCAAACCCTAATCTAATTCGCGAAATTATTCAGCTTGCTCCGCCGCAATCGCTGCCAACAACTTTCAGATCCGACATGGGCGACGGCGGCTATGAGCAATTTCAACCACCAATACCGATATTTCCGCCACAATCACCGCCGACAAATTTCAGATCAGACATGGCCGACGGCTTTCAACCACCACCACCATTATTTTCGCCACAATTTCAACAACCAACACAGATGTTTCCGCCACAATTTCAACCACCGAGTTTTCAACCTCGCCACCTTCAACATTCTCCTCGATTTTTAACACCACCGAATTTTCAACCTCGCCACCTTCAACATCCTCGATTTCTACCACCACCGATTTTTCAACCTCGCGACCGTCATCCTCCTCCTCGTTTTCAACCTCCTGCGCGATTTGATAACCCTAACCAAAGCAACCTTCATCCTCCTCCTCGATTTCAACCTCCTGCCCGTTTTGATAACCATTATCAAAGCGATCTTCATCCTCCTTATCGATTTGATAACCCTAATCAAAGGGCTTTTACAACATTGCAGCAAGTAACTACTGAAACAAGTTCTGGAACAAAGGAAAACACATCTGAAACAAGTTCTGCAACAACAGGAGAAACAACATCAGCTTATTTTTCAGGTTTTAAAATTAATTTAATGAATATAGTTAACTAATTGATTACTTGTCGTAACTAATTAGATTGTGCAATTAACTAAGCGGCTAAAAAACTAAACAAATTGGTTAACTAATTGCTTTGAAAGAATCACTAACTGGTAAAAATAGTTAACTAATTGGATAATAAACTAAATAATATATAAAGGAACTTAACTAATTAATATCAATACTAAACTAATTTTTTTTAAAGCTACTTTTCAAATTTCATTTTTCACTAAGTTAATCATTACCATCATTTAGGTAACCTTTTCCACCAAATAGTTAACTTTTTGAAGCAACTAGTTAACCTTTTCCACCAAATAGTTAACTTTTTGAAGCAATTAGTTAACTTTTATCATCAATTAACTTTTTGAAGCAACTAGTTAACCTTTTCCACCAAATAGTTAACTTTTTGAAGCAATTAGTTAACTTTTATCATCAAATAGTTAACTTTTATCATCAATTAGTTAACTTTTATCATCAATTAGTTAACTTGTACCATCAATTAGTTAAGTTGTTCCCTTAATTAGTTAACTTGTACCATCAATTAGTTAAGTTGTTCCCTTAATTAGTTAACTTTTATCATCAATTAGTTAACTTGTTCTCTCAATTAGTTCAATTGGTTAACTAATTTCCTGAATTATGTAACTAATTAGTTTCTTTTGTTAATTATTACTTTTGTTAATTTTACAGGTTCAAAAGATATTTGGAACGATTTAACAGAGGATGATATTAGAGGACCTTTGACTGGATATACTGGCACTGTAGATGAACTACATGAACTTTATGACAAACATTCAATACTTCTTGGATTTTCAATAAGAAAAAACACATTAAGGAGAGATAAAAAAACGGGAGAGATAAAGGAAAGATACTTTTGTTGTTCAAAGGAAGGAAAGAGAAAGGAAAACACAAAGAACACAAAGAAAGAAGAAGCAACTGTATCAAGTGAGAGCAAACAGAAAGAGCAGTCAAAGAACGCAAGGCAGCAAAACCTTACTAGAACAGGGTGCAACGCATCTATACGATTGAAGTTACAAAAGGATGGAAAGTTTATAGTCTTTCATCATGTTATAGAACACAATCATGCCTTAACAAGAGAGTCACTGCAAAACTTTCAAAGGTACAAAACAAAATACAAGTAATTAGTTAACCATTAAAGAAATTTAGTTAGGCTTTGACATTAATTACTTAAGCGTTTAAATAATTTTGTTTTAATAATAAACTAGATAAAACAGTTACTTACCTTTTTCCATCAATTACTTAACTTTTTTCATAAATTAGTTAACCTTTTCCATGCATTAGTTAACTTTTTAAAACATTTAGTTAATGTTTTGCATCAATTAGTTTACTTTTTCAATCAATTAGTTACGTTTTTGCATGAATTAGGTAACTTTTATTTTAATAATATATTAGTTATTTACCTTTTACAACAAATAGTTAACTTTTTGCATATATTAGTTAACTTTTTGCATATATTAGTTAACTTTTTACAACAATTAGTTAACGTTTTGCATCATTTCCAGATCACAAAGAAAAATTGATGAAGAAAAGGGAAAAGTAATTGAAGGACTCACACTATCAGGAATAACACCAGCAGATTCCTTAGATATATGTGTAATGAAGCTGGCGACGCAAGGGTCGTTGGACACACATTAGTTGACCACATGAATTTCACAAGTAGATTGAAAATGAAAAGACTAGAAGGAAAAGATACACAAGCAGTTGTGAACATGTTAATTAAGAGAGGAGAAGAAGATCCAAACTTTTATTTTCGAGTAAAGGTGAACGAGGCAAACCAAGTAATAAGCAAGTTTTGGAGGGATGGAATGATGCAAGAAGATTATGACATATATGGTGATGTCTGTGTCTTTGACACAACTTTCAGAACAAACAAATACAATTTAGTTTGTGCGCCATTTGTAGGTGTCAACAACCATTGGAGTAATGTGATGTTTGGTTGTGCTTTTATTGCTGATGAGAAGAC
The DNA here is from genome assembly GCF_020520425.1 of Spinacia oleracea. Lineage (NCBI taxonomy): Eukaryota > Viridiplantae > Streptophyta > Magnoliopsida > Caryophyllales > Amaranthaceae > Spinacia > Spinacia oleracea. Next base: position 107,069,955 of record NC_079487.1, read on the forward strand.
ACACACTTTTGTGTGGCTATTGGAAACATTTCTGGACTCTATGGGAGGCAAAGCACCTATAACTATCTTTACAGATCAAGATCAAGCAATGGCAAATGCTATTGAACAAGTAAGAGTGTATTAACTATTTGGGTTTTATAGTTAATTAATTGCTAAAAATTGTTAACTATTTGCTACTGGTCTTTAACTAATGAGTTGAAAAGTTTAACTAAATTGATATCCATTCATCAGTTACTTTTTCCATCAATTAGTTATCCTATTACATACATTAGTTAACTTTTTGAATCAATTAGTTAACTTTTGCAATGAATTAGATAAGTTTCTGCATGAACTAGTTAACTTTTGTTTTAAAAATATATTAGTTACCTTTTTGCATGAATTAGTTAACTTTTTGCATGAATTAGTTAACTTTTTGCATCATTTTCAGATTCCTAACTAATACAGAATTCTGTTCTGACTTAACTATATAGTTTAAATTCTTAACTAATACATCATTCATCAAAAAAATTGCAGGTATTTCCTAATACAAGACATAGATTATGCTTATGGCACTTACAAAAGAATGCTGTGTCAAGATTTGGAGACTTAAAAGCTGACAATACATTCAAAGACACATTCAAGAAGTGCTTATATCGTTGTTACAATGAAGAAGAATTTGAAACCACTTGGTTTGACATGATTACTAAGTATAACCTTCAAGATCATGATTGGTTTACAAATCTCTATACAATAAAAGAAAAATGGTGTACAACTTTGAACAAAGATTTTTTCTCAGCTGGAATATTGTCTTCACAAAGGTAAATGCTTAAATAAAAGAAGTCCACTAATTTTTTTAATGCTATTCTAATTGCTCAGAATAATTCACTAATTGCTATAAATACTTCACTAATTACTATGAATACTTCACTAATTGCTTTGAATACTTCACAAAGTTTAACTAATTGTTTCATCTACTTAACTAATTCCTTTGCCTGCTTAACTAATTAATCAGAAAGATTAACTAATTAAACTAAATGTTTAACTAAATGTTTCACCTTCTTAACTAGTTCCTTTGTTTGCTTAACTAATTCCTGTACCTGCTTAACTAATTAAATAAAATGTTTAACTAATTCAATCTTGTTACACAGGAGTGAGAGCACTAATAATGCTATTGGATTTAAAGGGAACAAATCAAATTCACTAACAGAATTCTTTCACATTTTTTGAGCAACAGTGGATCGTTGAAGATATCAAGAAGATCAAAATGAATATGATTGTGGAAATGCTTTGCCTAAATCTGATTTTCCAATGGTCGGAATGATAAAACATGCGGCAAATGTTTACACACTTACATTGTTTAGAGATTTTGAAAAAGAATTCAAGTATGCAATGGGTTGCATCTCAAATGTCAACTACATCAATGGAAATTTCTTTGGTTACAAAGTGCAACATGAATCTCGGCCTGAACATACTGCCCATTATGTAGCATTTGATCCAACAACAAATTCCATTAAATGCACTTGTAGGAACTTCGAAGAATCAGGTTAGTTAATGCTCTTAACTAATTGCATTTTTACATACACTATCAATTAGTGAACTTTTTCTATCAATTAGTGAACTTTTTCTATCAATTAGTTAGCTTTTTCAATGAATTAGTTATACTATTAAGTTACCTAGTTTTGTATTCACTTCAATTAGTTTGTTGTACAATTAGTTAACTTTATTCATCAATTAGTTTACTTGTACCATCTATTAATTAATTTTTTCATCAATTAGTTAACTTTTTCTAACAATTAGTGAACTTTTACTATCAATTAGTTAGCATTTTCCATGAATTAGTTATACTATTAACGTACCTAGTTTTGTATTCACTTCAGTTAGTTTGTTGTACAATTAGTTAACTTTATTCATCAATTAGTTTACTTGTACCATCTACTAATTAATTTTTTCATCACTTAGTTAACTTTTTCTATCAATTAGTGAACTTTTTCTATCTATTAGTTAGCCTTTTTCATGAATTAGTTATACTATTAAGGTACCTAGTTTTTTATTCACTTCAGTTAGTTTGTTGTACAATTAGTTAACTTTATTCATCAATTAGTTAACTTTTTCTAACAATTAGTGAACTTTTACTATCAATTAGTTAACTTTTTTCACCAATTAGTTAATATTTGGATGTCACAATATGCAGGATGGCTATGTTTCCATGCAATACGAGTTCTACATATACATTCTATTGTCAACATTTCAGAGCAATACATTTCAAAAAGGTGGACAAAGTTTGCAAAAAGTGAAGTATGGAAAAGAATGGAACATAGAGAAGAAAATGGAACAGAAAAGAGAAAAATTACTCCATGGCGTTATGAGATGGCAAGAAATTTGTACAACTTGGTTATTAAATGTCAAGGGAGTGATGCAGCTAAAAAGGTTTTTAATAACTATTATTTAACTAATACATAACAATAAATACTAAATACTTCAAGAGTCTAACTAGTTTGCTTTAAATCTTAACTAATAGGTGCTTAAAGAGGCTTATGCTCATGCTAACGAAAGCATAAATAAGGTTCTAGAAAAAGAAAAGGCAGCAGAAAAGGAGGCAGCACAAAAGGCACAAGACGATGCTGAAGCACAACAAACCACAATCAACATAGCACCGTCTACATCATCATCATCATCAAATGCACCAAAATAATAGTTGAAAATCCACCACTAGTGAAGACAAAAGGAAGAAGTAAAAGAAAAAAAGGATTCTTTGAGATAAGGACATCGTCAACAACACCTACAGAATTTGGAACTTTTACACCAAAAGAACAACTTTTTTAGTGACATTGGATTGAATTTAGTGTTTATCAAATTAGTTAACTTGTACCAGCAATTAGTTAACTTGTTCCCTCAATTAGTTAACTTCTTCCCTCAATTATTTAATATTGTTAACCTTACAATACATTAGTTAACGTTTTCCATCAATTAGTTAACTTTTTTCAGCAATTAATTAGTTTACCTTTTGCATCCATTAAGCTTTTAACAATAATTAGTTAACTTTTTCCATCTATTAGTTAACTTGTCCCATAAATTAGTTATCTTTTTCATCAATTAGTTATTGTTTTAACTTTTTAACAACTTTTTCTATCAAGTAGTTAATCAATTTAGGTAACTTTTTACTGCAATTAGTTAACTTTTTACTACAATTAGTTAACTTTTTACAGCAATTAGTTAACTTTTTATAGCAATTAGTTAACTTCTTCCCTCAATTATTTAATATTGTTAACCTTACAATGCATTAGTTAACCTTTTCCATCAATTAGTTAACTTTTTCCATCAATTAGTTAACTTTTTTCATCAATTAGTTAACTTTTTTCATTAATTAGTTTACCTTTTGCATCCATTAAGCTTTTAACAATAATTAGTTAGCTTTTTCCATCTATTAGTTAACTTGTTCCCTCAATTAGTTAACTTTTTTCATCAATTAGTTAATTTGTTCCCTCAATTAGTTAACTAATTGATTTCATTTTCAAAAGTCAAGTTACTGTAATTATTGTTGACGTCACAATATGCAGGATGACTATGTTTAACTAATATTGTTAACCTAAAATTAGTTAACTTTTTGCATCAATTAGTTGAACTTACCACTCTTTAGTTAACCTTTACCATCAATTAGTTAACCTTTTCCACCAAATAGTTAACTTTTTGCAGCAATTAGTTAACTATTTTCATTAATAAGTTTTAACTAATTGAATTTGATATTTCACTAATTGAATTTAATGCTTAATAATATATTGAATTAGATTGACTGACTTATGAAATATACCAAGTAAATAATTCAAAATAAGCTTCCTCAATTAGTTAACGTTTTCCCTCAAATAGTTACCTTTTTGTAAAAATTAGTTAACTTTTATCATCAATTAGTTACATTTTTCTTAAAATTAGTTAACTTTTATCATCAATAAGTTAACTTGTACCATCTATTAATTAACTTGTTCCCTCAATTAGTTAACTTTTTCATCAATTAGTTAAATTTTTCCATCAATTAGTTAACTTGTTCCCTCAATTAGTTTATAGTATTATTAGTTAACTTTTGCTACCAATTAGTTAACTTTTTCTATCAATTAGTGAACTTTTTCTATCAATTGGTTAGCCTTTTCCATGAATTAGTTATTCTATTAAGGTACCTAGTTTTGTATTCACTTCAGTTAGTTTGTTGTACGATTAGTTAACTTTTTCTATCAATTAGTGAACTTTTTCTATGAATTAGTTAGCCTTTTCCATGAATTAGTTATTCTATTAAGGCACCTAGTTTTGTATTCACTTCAGTTAGTTTGTTGTACAATTAGTTAACTTTTTTCATTAATTAGTGAACTTGTACCATCAATTAGTTAACTTGTTCCCTTAATAAGTTAACAAATTGATTTTATTTTCAAAAGTTTAACTAATATTGTTAACCTAAAAGTAGTCAACTTTTTGCATCAATTAGTTAACCTTTACAATCTATAAGTTAACCTTTTCCATCAATTAGTTAATTTTTTGCATCAATTAGTTAACTAATTGAATTTGATATTTAACTAATTGAATTTAATACTTATGAAATATATCAAGTAAATAATTCAAAATAAGCTCCTACTAAATATATATATACCAAAAGAGCTACTTGCCCAAAATATTCAAAGATTAAATTTCTGTTTTAAAGCACCTATTCTCAAAATATATCAACCAAACAAAGCAGTTAATAAAAATATTCACATATAAATTGTTTACTAAATAACAACTAAAAACAACCTGATAGATAAGTTTACTGATTAACTGGAAGGTGGCTTATGATGAACAACTTTTGCTCTCTTTTGTTTCGGTGCAACAGAAGCTTTGTTTTGATCCATATCAGAGAATGGCACTGCTTCTACTGTTGGCACTGCTTCAGCTGCTACCACTGGTTCGTTGTTCTTGGCAATTCGCCTTGATGACTTGTATGTTCTCAAAGGAGCATTGTCATTTCCTTGTGGCTTCTCTTGGGCTGCTGCTTTTCTTTTTGCAATTGTTTCTAACCTTTTCCTTGTAGTTTTAGCCTTTTTTAAATCAGCCTGCTGTTTCAACTTTGCAGCCTCTTCTTCTTCTAGCTTCTTCTTTGCTTCTGCTTCTTTTTTCTGTCTTTCTTCTTCTTCTTTCTTTTTCTTTCGGCGATCACGAACAGCATGGGAAATACCAACTTTAATCATGTTGAATGATTCCATTTCCTCCAGCACATCAGCCCGAATTTCATTCATATCAGAAAGGACTAAGGTTGAACAAATCTTAGCCCGTAACATTGTCCTTGTACCGCGCTAAAATAAAAACATAATATATAAGATGATGTATGTGTACTAAATACTGATTGTATGAAACAAAAAATAGGTTTATTAATAGATTAAAAAAGTTAACTAGTTGCTGTAAAAAGTTCACTAATAAATTTAAAAGTTAACTAATTGCTGTTAAAAGTTAACTAATTGCAGTAAAAAGTTAACTAATTGTTGTAAAAAGTTAACTAATTGCTGTAAAAAGTTTACTAATTGCTGTAAAAAGTTAACTAATTGTTATAAAAAGTTAACTAATGGCTGTAAAAAGTTAACTTATTGCAGTAAAAAGTTAACTAATTGCTGTTAAAAGTTAACTAATTGCTATAAAAAGTTAACTAATTGCAGTAAAAAGTTAACTAATTGCAGTAAAAAGTTAACTAATTGTTGTAAAAAGTTAACTAATTGCTGTAAAAAGTTAACTAATTGCTGTAAAAAGTTAGCTAATTGTAGTAAAAAGTTAACTAATTGCAGTAAAAAGTTACCTAAATTGATTAACTACTTGATAGAAAAAGTTGTTAAAAAGTTAAAACAATAACTAATTGATGAAAAAGATAACTAATTGATGGGACAAGTTAACTAATAGATGGAAAAAGTTAACTAATTATTGTTAAAAGCTTAATGGATGCAAAAGGTAAACTAATTAATGTAAAAAGTAAACTAACTGAAAAAAGGTTAACTATTTGAAGTAATAAGTTAACTAATTGAAGAAAAAGGTTACCTAATTCATGAAATACTTAATTTGAAACTATTGAAACTAGAAAAGATAAACTAATTGCTTGAAAATCTTAACTAAAGTAGACTTACATAGGAAAGGTCCATGGGAATATTTTTGCCATTAAAGTACTGCATTGCTGTCATCAAAAAAATTCCGCAATCTACATGATCAGGGTTATCTGATCTCCCAGCAAAGTCCAGAATTGACATTTCAAAATTTAAGCAATCAGCAGCAGCCGCATGGCCAATCTCTAGCAGAAACTGTGCAAATGCTTCAATAAGCAATGACACCATTGCCATATAATCATCATGAATCTTCTTATTCCAAATTATGTTGTCAACATAGACAAGACTTCTTTGATTTATGTTGACAATCAACAGAGAGAGGTGTTCTTGGTAAATAATGGGAAAGAAAAACTGCAAATGAATCAAGGGAAAAAAGTAAGAAAAATCAAACTAAAATATATAAAAACTTAACTATTTAATATCACAAATTAACTATTACATATAAAGGCATAACTACCAAAATACCAACTTACCATTCCCACATTTTTCAGATTGAATCTGTGGTCATTGATTTGCACCCAATATTTCCAACTATTGATAAGTTCATCAATAATTTGATTTAGAGATTCAGCTGACTTCGTCTTAAGAGCACCTTCAAGCTTCCTCTGGCATAAGCAAAAAACCAAATTTAATTAGAAAACAGTATAAACAAATTAACTGAACTGAATACAAAACTAGGTACTTTCATGTGTAACTAATTGATGGAAAAGGATAACTAATTTATGGAAAAAGTTAACTAGTTGATAGAAATAGTTAACTATTTGATTGCAAAAGTTAACTAATTGATAGCAAAAGTTAACTAATTGATAGAAAAAGTTAACTAATTGTACAACAAACTAACTGAAATAAATACGAAACTAGGTAACTTAATAGTATAACTAATTCATGGAAAAGGCTAACTAATTCATTGAAAAAGTTCACTAATTGATAAAAAAAGTTCACTAATTGATAGAAAATGTTAACTAATTGATAGAAAAAGTTTACTAAATGTACAACAAACTACCTGAAATGAATACAAACCTAGGTACCTTAATAGAATAACTAATTCATGGGAAACTAATTGATAGAAAAAGTTCACTAATTGATAGAAAAAGTTAACTAATTGATAGAAAAAGTTCACTAATTGATAGAAAAAGTTCACTAATTGATAGCAAAAATTAACTAATAATACCACAAACTAATTGAAATGAATACAAAACTAGTTACTTTACAGTGTAGGTAATTGATGGAAAAACTTAACTAATTGTTTGAAAAGGTTAACTAATTGTCAGAACAAGTTAACTAAATGATTTAAAAAGTTAAAAAGTTAACTACTTAATGGAAAATGTTAACTAATTGATGTAAAAAAATAAGTAACTCATTATTTAAACGATACAACATAAAAAAGTAAAGGACATTAATAAAAAAAATTACATAAAATAGAAACTAACCGTGTACTCAACACCAAAATAGAAATTGTTTTGTTCTTTATTCAACATGAACTGATTTTTGTTCAAGAGAATAGACCAAATCTCAACAATGTTGGATAAGATATATTCCTCAGGAATCAAACATTGCATTTCCTCCCTATTTATTTTGTGGAGCATCCCAAAAATAAAAACATCAGCCCTGTTACACAAAAATTAAAACAAATAAATAAGGAAAATATTAAATTATGTAAAAATCTCAACTAAATGACATATATAGTTAACTAATTGTTAACTTACTGTTGATCAAGTGCCTCATCATCCAAGAAACAGAAGTCAATTACTTCTTTTTCCAGTCTCCTCAGACGACCGAGGGTCTTCGGAAATCTCTCCATTAACTCAGATAAGCAGAAGACTTCTTCTGTAGCAGAACCAATGGGAAGACTGCTATAGAAACTCCTAGTTTCTCGTTCAGGTTCAGCATCTTGGGGAGCAACATTTCCAGAACCTTCAACACTTTTCTCAATTGGCCCTTTATCACCAGGTCCATTATCACCAGAACCCTTGTCAGCAGCACCAACATTCTCCTGAATTGGCCCCTTGTCAGCAGCACCATCAACAGCTTGAGAAGGAGCATTATCATCAACAACATTATTTTCATTTCTCAAGTGTTCAGCATAGGCAACAATTGAGTCAATTATCTCCAAAAACACAGGATCACTGTATCCTGGACTGTCTGATAATTCTTGTCGCCGACTCTTTAACAAATTTATACGGTCCTTATGGAAACTGGACACAACATATAAATCGCGACAATATATTCTCATTGCCAATTGCAACTCCTTCACACACAAAAAAAGAAAAATATTAAGAAAAGAAAACAACAGCAAAATAATTAACTAATTGAATTATCTAAACAATTATATAATTCATGGAAAAAGATAACTATTTGATGGAATACATTAACTAATTGCTGTATAAAGTTAACTAATTAAAGGAAAAGGTTAACTATTCGATGAAATAACTTAACTAATTGATGGAATGATGAAACCATTGGAAAAATTCATTAAAAAATAAGTTCACTTATAGAGAAAAATAGTTAACTAATTGATGAAATAAGATAACTAATTGCTGAAATAGGTTAACTAATTCATAAAACAAGTAACACTTGGTTAACTACTTAATGGAAAAAGTTGACTAATTGCTGTAAAAACTTAACTAATTTAAGCAAAAGGTTAACTATTGTGAGATAGGTTAACTAATTGAATAAAAAGGTTTACTAATTCATAAAAAAGGTTAACTAATGGATGGTACAAGTTAACTAATTGAATAAAAAGGTTTACTAATTCATAAAAAGGTTAACTAATTGATGGTACAGGTTAACTAATTGAATAAAAAGGTTTACTAATTCATAAAAAAAAGTTAACTAAATGCAAAATAGGAACTTCTTCACACAAAAAAAAAGATAACTAATTGATGAAATACATTAACTAATTGCTGTATAACGTTAACTAATTAAAGGAAAGGGTTAACTATTTGATGAAATAACTTAACTAATTGATGGAATGATGAAAGATTGGAAAAATTCATTAAAAAATAAGTTAACTAATTGATGAAATAAGATACCTAATTGCTGAAATAGGTTAACTAATTCATAAAACAAGTAACACTTGGTTAACTAATTAATGGAAAAAGTTGACTAATTGCTGTAAAAGGTTAACTAATTTAGGCAAAAGGTTAACTATTGTAATAGGTTAACTAATTGAATAAAAAGGTTTACTAATTCATAAAAAAGGTTAACTAATTGATGGTTCAAGTTAACTAATTGAATAAAAAGGTTTACTAATTCATAAAAAGGTTAACTAATTGATGGTACAGGTTAACTAATTGAATAAAAAGGTTTACTAATTCATAACAAAAGTTAACTAATTGACAAAATAGGTTAACTATTAAAAAGATTCATTAAATATGAACAAAAATAAATATGAACATTATCATGACTTACATCATCGCAGGTAGCTTGAATTTCAGCATCTGTTTGAGCACTTTCCGGAATTTGAAACTCAATAATCCTGCTTCGATCAGCTTGGGAATTACCCGGTGCACCTTCCGAAGCTTTAGCAGAAGCAGCAGGAGCACCAGAAGCAGCACGAGCAGCAGAAGCAGAAGGAGCAGGAGAAGCAGAAGGAGCAGCAGAAGCTTCAGGAGCAGCAGAAGCTTCAGGAACCTCGAGTTTGATAGGGTTAAGACCCCCTAACAAATCAGCAAAAGTCTTAGACACGGGATAGCTGGTTATATCAACCAAAGCTACCCCAAAACCCATCTTCTCTTCGGAAATCAGACGTTCAGTCACTTGTTCATCATTCCAATGTTGAACAAGTGGGATTTCCTTAGGGGGGACTACACCCTGAAATAACGATCTTTGGAGATAAATTATCTCCAAAAATAGAACACAACCACCAACCTTGTCATTTTTTACACTCGCTCTCCACCTCTCAACAGCAAACCCAAGCTGGTTTAACACGTATTTACACCAATTTTGTTTCACAATCTGTGAAACATCCTCAACAGCCTTCAAAACCTTGATGTCTAACAACCGGTTAGACGTAGGAGCCAAAAATACACCTATAAAAACAATAAGATAATTACAGAAATCAATAAGATAATATGTTAACTAATTCATAAAAATAGTTCACTAATTAATGTAAAAAGTTAACTAAATGATGAAGAAAGTTAACTAAATGTAAAATAGGTTAAATGATTGATGAAAACAGTAACTAATGGATAAAAAAGGTAAACTAATTATTAAAATGAACTAATTAATGAAAAAAGAAGAATAATTAATAAAAAAAAGGTAAACTAATTAATGTAAATAGTGAACTATATACTTGCTGTTAAAGGTAAATAACTTGAGCATGATTAATTTAGAAATTTTTACCTAAAACATATACCACAAAGGCACGTTTAAAATCATCTCCACATTCATCTGTTTTCAAAAAAGATTCCAACTCCGTCAAGGTGGGTGCCTGAACAGTTGGTTTCTTGTGGAACTTCTCATTCCATCTTTGAATCATTTCATGGTTGGCATCTCCTTCAACCCGCTTTCTTGGCGTCTCTTGAACATCAAAATCCTTGTTCCATGGCAAGCCAAAGACGTCATAGACATCATAATCATATAACTGAACATTTTGTGTTTCTCCAAACTGGAGCATATGACCAACACAATTAAAATGTTGAAGCAGCCATGGAACAAGGCGTGTGTTGACTTCATGAAGTCGAACACTCAACAAACCACCAAAACCTATCTCTTTAATGGCTTTCACTTTGTTTTCATTCTTCTTTATAGAATTAAGAAGATTAATCAACGCCTCTGGTCTACAATTTAGTTTGTAACCCCTACACAAAACAAAAGAATTTAATTAATGAAAATATTTAACTAATTTCTTAAGAAGTTAACTAGTTGTAGAAAAAGGTTAACTATTTAATGAAATAGGTTAACTAACTGCAAAAAACTTCACTATTCATGCAATAGGTTAACTAATTGATAAAATAGGTTAACTAATTAATGGAAAAAGTTAACTAATTGCAGTCAAAAGTTAACCAATTATTGACTTAACTAATTGCAGTCAAAGGTTAACTAATTAATGTAAAAGGTTAAATAATTAGTGAAAAAGTTAACTAATTAGTGGAAAGATTCTTTTTAAAAAAAGGTTAACTAATTACTGAAAAATATTTAACTAATTGTGTTTAAAGGTTAACTAATTATTTTAATTACATAACTACTTCATATAGGTAAAATAATTTGTTTCAAAGCAAAAGTAATTAATTTAAAAATAAATAACAAATAGTCATACCTATCCAACTAATTAAACAGTGATAAATAACAGTTACAAAGATAGGTTAACTAATTGAAGAAAAAGGTTAACTAACTGAAAAAAACTTCACTAATCATGCAATAGGTTAACTAATTGATGAAATAGGTTAACTAATTAATGGAAAAAGTTAACTATTTGCAGTCAAAAGTAAACTAATTATTGAGTTAACTAATTGCAGTCAAAAGTTAACTAATTAATGGAAAAGGTTAACTAATTAGTGGAAAAAGTTAACTAATTAGTGGAAAGATTCTTTTTAAAAAAGGTTAACTAATTACTGAAAAATATTTAACTAATTGCAGTCAAAAGTTAACTAAATTATGCAAAAAGTTCACTAAATGTAAAATAAGTTATGATAATTGCAAAATCAATTTTTAAATAGTCATACCTATCCAACTAATTAAACAGTGATAAATAACAGTTACAAAGATAGGAGTTATACCTATCCAACTCTACAACTTCCCCACCATCTTCCGTATATTCTACTTTAATTTTCGACTTCTTTGGCCCCCTTCCAATTTTCCTCTCATCTGCACTCAGCTTTGGACTAGCTGGAATATCTTCAGTCGACCTTGAACTGCCTTCAACATCTTGACTCGACTTTCCAGCATCGTGATAATCAGATGCTTTGTTTGCATTTTTTGACCTCATTATGTGAACTGAAACTATAAATGAATGTAGTTCAATATATTGCAATGCGCAAATAAAAAGAATGTGTAATGAACATAAGCAGTATAAATAGCAATAAAAACAAAACAATTTCATTGTGTAACTAATTGATTTGAATGTTTCACTAACAGGTTAAAATAGTTAACTAATTGGATTATGCAATTAACTAATTGGTCAAAAAAGTAAACTAATTGCTCAAGAAAGTTTGAAATTAAATAAATTAACTAATTCGTTTAATACTTGATTTATGAATGTCAGAATATGACTAATTGCTTTGAAAGAATAACTAATTGGTAAAAATAATTAACTAATTGATTAAAAAACTAATTATTTATCAGCGAACTTTTAATTGAACAAATTGAACAAAAACACCAAAACAAACTTCAAATTATGAACAAATTGAACAAAAAGAAGGAAAAAGGACAAGAAGCTTCAAAAATATTGTCGAAAATGAAGAACAACCAAAAGTATCACAAATCACAATTACAAAACCCTAAATCACAACCAAAACAGTAAGAAACAAAAACGAACTTCAAATGATAACAAAATTGAACAAAAAGAAGAAAAAATGACAACAAAACTTCAAAAATATTGTCGAAAATGAAGAACAACCGAAATTATCACAAATCACAATTACAAAACCCTAAATCAAAACCAAAAACAGTAAGAAACAAAACGAACATCAAATGATGACAAAATTGAACAAAAAGTAGATGAAAATAGAAAGAACTTACCAAAACTTGAAGTAAATCGGAAAATATCACAATCACACCTTCAAAACCCTAAATCGAACGAAAAAAAAGAGGATAAATCAGTAAGAACTACACACGAACAAAGAAAAACAAGTGAAAATGCAAAAACTTACAGAAATTGAAGAAATCGAAGAGAAGATCAAAGAGTAGAAGCTTTCTCTCTCCTGAAATGGAAGAACTCGGCGGTTTCTCTCTCTAAAAGTGAACAGTGATTTGAAAATGGGCAAAAACGTGGGAAAGAAAACCTTTTATACTAAACCCGAAAAAATAACCGTTTTCGACCCAATTCGGATTTGACCCGCGTCCTGACCCGAGTCACGACCCGCGTCACGACCCGCGTCACCCGTCTGACGCTGTCAGTCCGCCTTATTCAATAATTTGTACACAGCTTCGGGGGACTTTTACAACTTGACAGAAAGAAAATCTACTAACTATTACAATGAAATCTTTAACGATGCTCCGAATATCCGAGTGCGCGAGATCCAGGTCCAGGAGAGCTTTCACCAAAAGAGACGAATCAGTTTTAAAAATTACTTTGTTTAATTTATTATAGTTACTACTCCCTCCGTATTTATTTAAGGGATATACTTGCCTTTTTCGGCCGTATTTATTTAAGAGATACACTTGCCATTTTTAGTAACTTATCAACCCCACCATCTAATTAAATAATACATCTAATATACCCTATCACCCACCATCCTATTAAATAAATAATTTTATAAACCCACCCCACCCTCCACCCACCAAAATGACATGGTCCCCACATGTTTAATTATTAAAATATCTATCCAAACCCACTTGCTTTATTGTTTTATTTCATTTAATTATTTTTCTTAATACCCGTGCCCGACCAAGTGTATCTCTTAAAAAAATACGGAGGGAGTATATGAACAATAAAGGTCACTATGAGTGTAAAAAATATGCTAGAGAAAACTATTGATTTTGGGACCACACTAATATTATTGTGTACCAATCAGAATCTCATATATGCTCAGATAAGAATTTGCACCTACAAATTGCTTTTACACTATTTGAGCTATATGCTTTATGATATACATACTTCTTCCGTTTTTATTTTATTATTCCATCATTTAATTTTACATTATTCACGCACTCTCTTTATCATTTTCTTTTTTTGTAAGTTATACATAATGAATTATATATTACTGAGTGATCTTGTTAAATTAATATCCATATATTATTTTTAATATATCAATTTTTTTATAATTTTAACTAATATATAATTAGAGAGATTAATGGGTAAAGTTTTATATTTACAAGCATGAAAACTAAGGAAGTATTAGTCATAACTCTGAAAATAAACAAAGAGTTCTTAGGACAACTTTAATAATAATGTAAGTAGAATTAGGGATCACGAGTTTGAGAGATAAAACAGCACTAATCATATATATATATATATATATATATATATATATATATATATATATATATATATATATATATATATATATATATATATATATATATATATATATATATATATATATATATATATATATATATATATATATATATAGGGGAGGGATCCGGTAAGAACACTCCCTTATGTAAGTACACTTCTTATATAAGAACACCTTCTACACCATTGGATTAGAATCAAATCAATGGCCACGATCATCCCAGCCACTGCCATAATGGCATGATCGTAAATAAGAAAAAACGGATCAAAAATATATAAAAAAAAAAAAAAATCTCGTCAGTTGCCATAACTCCCACTCTCTCACCATTTTCTCTCTCCTCAACCTCCCACTCACTCCCTACAATGGACGAAAAACCGCTCAAATACTATCTATTTAATAGAATTCCGGCAGAATTATTGCAAAAAACAACAATTCATCATTCTATACTTTGATCACGCTTAATCAAAAAAAGTGCAACAAAATCGCAAAAAATTTTGAAAGCTGAAAATTGGACGCAATTTCGATGGAGTCAGGTGACGAAAATGCGATTGATTCTTCGAACAACTGCGAAAATACAAGGTTAGTGATAATCTAACAAATTCATATAGTTTAAATGTTTCGTCAATTTCAATTAATTTTTTAATTTTTGTTGCTTAATTTTGAAATATTAAGGAAAATCGAGCACATGCAAAGCGAGGAAGCTCAACACGCAATCGAATCTAGTGTCAATGCTCCTTCAACAGAAGAAAAAGCTACAAATACGTAAGGATTTCAATTTATTTGGAGTTTCAAATAAAGAAAATCGACTAAAATTGTTATTCTAAACATGTTCTAATGTTAAATTTATGTTCAAAATAAAGTTCTACAGTTAATTGTCATAATTTAAAGTTTTTATACCAGATCTGTTATTAAATATGAATGTTCTAATTTTTTCCGCATGTTCTAATAATATTAAGACATGTTTCAAAGTTTTTATGATGTTCAATACATCTTTTAAGCATGTTCTAATGTATGAATGATGTTCTGAGGAATGTTCTAAATTTAAAAGTCATGATTGAATGTTTTAATGATGGATCTGGTGGAAGATAAAGAATGTTCGAAAAAATTTCCATGTTCTAAAGATGTTAAGAATGTTCTAAAGTTATTCGAACATGTTTCATTGTTTTGGGCCAACATCTGCTTTATAAAACAAAACTTTTAAATTTGGAGCATGTTCTAAAGGTTTTAATCATGAATTAATGTTTTAGAAAATATTCAAATTGGTAAATTAATGTTCAAAGCATGTTCTAAGCATGTTCTAATTTCAAAAGATTGTTTTAAGGAAAGTTCTAAAGTTATCAGTCATAATTAAAAGGATATTATAAAAAAAAAAATTCCATGTTCTAAACATTTTAAGAATGTTCTTATGTCATTGCTACACATGTTCTAATAATATAAATACATTTTTTAATGTTTTCATCCTATTCTAAACATACATTAATGTTCAATCCATGTTTTAAGCATGTTATAATGTAAGAATGTTGTTCTAAGGCAAGTTCTAAAATTAAAACTAATTATTAAATATTATGAGATAGATATATTGTACAAAATTTACCATGTTCTAAACATTTTAAGAATGTTCTTATGTCATTGCAACACATGTTCTAATAATAATAATACATGTTTGAATGTTTTCATCCTATTCTAAACATACATTAATGTTCAATCCATGTTTTAAGCATGTTCTAATGTAAGAATGTTTTTCTAAGGCAAGTTCTTAAATTAAAACTAACTATTAAATATTATGAGATAGATATATTGTACAAAAATTACCATGTTCTAAAAAACTCTAAAAGTGTTCTAAAAAATATTACCATGTTCTAAACATTCCAACATGTTTCATTGCCTTAATATATGATCTAATCTTATAAAATGGATATTTTAAAATGTTTGAGCATGTTCTAAATTTTTTTAACATTATCTAACTGTGGGATTTATGTAAATATTCTAATATTTTTTCAGCAAGGAGGATGACATACACTACGAAAAGGTTGATAATGCAGTTGTTTCAAGTCTTCATACAAATCCTACAGAAGAAAATATTTCAGAAACGTAAGAAAATAAAAGTTTATTGAGTGACAAAATAAATACTGTATGTTCTAAATGTTATTTAAAGCATGTTTTAATGTTATAATGCAAGTTTTAAAGTCATGCGTAAAATTTTCAAATATTATCATGCATGTTCTAAAACATATTTAATTGAAAACAGAGAAAAAACAGAAGAGGATGTTGCCAAAACAGAGGAGGAATGTGACATTATAAGGTAATTTTCCAGAATTTAAATTATAATATATTTGCAAATATTTAGAACATAAGAAAAATCTTAAGAACATGTCTTCTGCACTTTGATTTAGTATACTTATTTTCTGATCATTTAATATAATTAAATACAATTTATTTATAGGAATGAGAATATGCAAAGAATAGACGGTGAACAAGAGACCGTGTTGCAAACAACTTCAACTGAATCAACAATTTCGATTTAAAAGTAAGTTTCATAATTTTAGTTCAATATTGAATACATAATATGTTCTTTAATAAAATATTAAATGTTCTTACCGCATTTTCTTATGTTTGAATTTTTTTTACCAATATGATAGGAGTGTTCCTGAAATTGAATACAATAGAGTCCCTCAAGCGAAAGAAAGGATTAAACATACCATGAAATTTACTACGGAAGAGGTACAAACCACTTCTGAAGTAATTCCAATCAAGAGGTAATAATCCTAATTAAATTTAACAATAGGAACAAATAAATTCCAATTTAAAAACATTTACTAACAAATGTTTAAAACTACAACTAAACAGGAAAGAAAAAGAAAGGATCATAGTGAGGATTAAAAATCCACAAAAGGAAAAAATAAATCCTAGGTATGCTGCCTATGTTCTAAACGTGTGTCTCTTATGTTCTAATTGTTAATTACTTGGAACTTGTTTAAATGTTCATACATTATAATAAAAAATTATGTTCTGATATTTGGAATAAATTATAATCATTTAGGGGTCAACCACCAAAAAAAGTTACATTCAAAATTAAAGGTGATGTTCATGGAGTGAAGGCGGCACCTATATTGGACAATGATCAAAGGTAATTATTTTTTTATCAAAATATTAACACATTCAAAATACTTGAAAACCAGAACTAATTTAGTTTGATTTTAAATTTAAATCAAATGAATCAATGTTATTTTTATCTGTAATGTATGTTCTAATATTCAACACTTATGTTCTAATATAATACACTTATGTTCTAATATCATGGCCTTATGTTTTAATTATTCTATCCTATGGTATAATTTCATATATATATATATATATATATATATATATATATATATATATATATATATATATATATATATATATATATGTTTGGATTTAGTTGTATGTGTGTACTAATAGAGTGTGCAATATGTAATAATTTTTGTTTAAGGAATGAATCTGAGAAGTTGGAAGATAACACAAAAGAGCATGAAAATGAAGAGATGCCCCTGAAAAATCAAAAAGAAACAGAAAATGCCGAGGCAGAGCCAACAAAATCAGAGAAAAAGAACGAAGAGAAGACAGAAGCTGATGAGTTAAGGCTGCCAACTGTTACAACTCATTCAAATGAGTTAGAAGCAAAAGAGCATGAAAAGGAAGAGATGCCCCTGAAAAATAAAAAAGAAACAGAAAATGCCGAGGCAGAGCCAACAAAATCAGAGGAACAGAAGGAAGAGAAGACAGAAGCTGATGAGTTAAGGCTGTCAACTGTTACAACTCATTCAAATGAGTTAGAAGCATCATCTTCAGGAACAAAAGCAATTACTGAAGAAAAAGAAGATGAGGAGTTAGAAATGGCAATACAATTAGCAATTGCAAACTCGTTGGAAAACAATGATTCAAAGTAAGTCAAAGATCCAAAGATTTAATCTAATTTTAATTTAAATATATATATATATATATATATATATTTTAAGGATGTAAAAATATAATTACATATGTAATATATGTTTCAGGAATGAATCCAACAAAGAAGAAAAAGACCTCGTGGAAACTGAAAATGATGAAACAGATGATGAAGAAGTTGGTGATGAGGAAAAGAATGATAACAGTGACAGAGAAATACCAAGAACAGCTACAGGGTACGTTCTAAACTTAAACAAATATAATTTAGTAAATTATTTAAATTATAAGAGAATAAATTTTATACATAAATTAACAGGTGGGAGAATGTTAAGAAACCAACTGGTTGCCCAATGGAGAAAAAGGATTCCAGGGAGGAGGATGATAATGTAGAAGATGATGAAAATCAGAACACTGACGATGATGAAAATCAAAACGCAGAAACTGATGAAGAAGAGAACGATGAGAATAAATCTACAAACCTCAAATCAACTTCAAGGTATGCAATATCAACTAACTAATTAGAACATGGGTAGTTTATATATAATATTTTGCATTTTCTAGTTCTTTAGAAAATATTATAAACAAATACAACACCAGAAAGATTAATTAGAACATGTGTACACTAAGTTAGATCATAAGAATATTTAATTAGAACATGTGTAAACTTAGTTTTAACATATAAAATATAATTAGAACTCAGGAATAATTAATTAAAACATGTGTTAATTGAATTAGAACATGATTAGTTTAATTGAGAATTTAGAACACATTAACAACTCATGTTCTAATATAAATTATAATGCATTTTTACTGTTTAACAGGCAGGAAGTTATCGAAGAAGATGAGAACATTAACAATGATGAAATTGTTGCATCTCCTTCGAAAAGAATGAAGAGAAAAAGCGTCGCACCAAAGACAAAAGTGCAATCAGTGACCATTGAGAAACAAGATGGTGATCCGGTGGAAAAAGACGATGAAGAAACAGATGATGATATACTGATTAGTCAGTTCAGAGTGGCAAGGACACAACCACCAAGAAAAAGAACAAAAAAGCAAGAGAAAAAGGATGAAAAAGATGTTGAAAAAAGAGGAAAGGGAGTGGTACAGAAAAAGGCAGCAAAGGCCTTGGGAACAAGAACCCCAACAAGAAGAAGCTTAAGAGTACAAGAAAGTGTAAAAGCTGTTGAAGAAGAGGAGGAAGAGAGAGAGATTGTAAAGGAAACAAAAAGAAAACTTGGGAGAAAGCCCCGTAAAACAGTGAAGAAAGAAGAATCTGACATCAGTGAAGAAGATGAAGAAGATGATGAAAATTATGAGGCGGATGAAGAAGAAGTAGAAGAAGAAGAAGCGGAAGAGGAGGAAAAGCCATTCAACAAGAGAAAGAGACAACAATTAGAGGTAACATTTAAAATATTAAAAATTCTTCATAATAAACTAGAAAACATAAAAAATGGTAGAAAAAGACAAAAAAATAAAAATTAGAACATGTTAATAAAATTAGAACACAAGAGACAGTAATTCAAACATGTGTTCAATGAATTAGAACATACAAATATTAATTAAAACATGTGTACAATGACTTGGAACATAAAACTAATACTAAGAACACATGCCTGATTAATTAAAACATGTGTAAATTTAATTAGAACATAATAAAAAAAAATTACATGATGACTTAATAATTTAAAACAAAGAAAGACCTTATGTTCTAATATATAAATGAACATAATTACATTAATTAAAATCCTAAATTATTATAATAAGTAATAAGTTTACATGTTCTAAACTATGAATGATATGTTCTATTACTGATCAACATATGTTCTATGTTTTTTTTACAGATTGTGACAAGAGCAGAAAAAAACAAAGGAAAATTAAGGAAAATCGAAGAGGATGATGATGATTATCTGGAGATATTGGAGGTTTATGAGGATACAAAGCCGATTGTTCCAAAGCAAAAGAAAAAGGTGGTGTTGTATCAGAAGATTCCCCCAGCGCAATTGATAGAACTTATCAAGATAATGCCTGACGAGCACAAGGAAGCTGTCAGGAAAATTGGATTTGGGGGATTTCTGAGTCTGAGCATGGCAAATCACAATTCAGCGTTGGCAGATTACATAGTGTCAAGCTCAAATGTAGATCGACAGTCAATAGTTCTGCCTGGAAGTGGTGGAATTTTTGTCACACCTGAAGATGTTCATCAGGTGTATGGTGTACCATTGGGAGGCGAAGAGATTGTGGAGCCAGAAAATGAAGACATTGATGATAATTATGTAGAGTTCTTAGCAACATGGAGGAAAAGTTTCAAACTGAAGAAGGGAAGCCCAACAAACTTGCCACTAATTTCTAGAATAAAGGACCTGATGCTTGAACCAGTATCCAATGAGTTCATTTGGAACTTCGTCATTGCTGCAGTGAACTCCTGTATGAGATCAACCAACAACCCACAAGTATACATCAGATTCATGTACAGCTGTATGAACACAAACACGATTGCGAATCTGGATTGGAGCACGTTTGTGTACAGACATTGGAAGAAATCTGTTTGTGAATGGAAAGCCGGAACTTCTTTCTATACAGGACCTCTACCATTCCTCTTGGTAAATATTTCTATTTCCTTTTTTTAATGTTCTTTTAATACTTCCTTAATATATTGAATAAAAAATAAATTTTGTCATAATATGAACAGGTGTTGTACTTCGATCGATTACAAAGAGGAGGCCAACAAGTACCAAGACAAATCCCACTTTTAACAGTGTGGAACAGAGAAAGAATGACAAACAGAATTGCCATTGAAAAAGCAAGGGGATTTGGTCAAGGTATAGTGCTGAATCGCATAGGAGCTGAGCCAACTGTCCAAGAAAATGCAATGCCCGAAACCGAAATCCCAAAAAAAACAGAAGCAACAAATATGGCAGGATCTTCTTCAAATGCAAAATCTGAAATGATGGTAAGAACATTCATTTAGAACATGTTGGATAATGCAAAGAACTCATTCAAATGAAAATTAGAACATGAAAACAATAAATTTGAACATACATAAAAAACTATAGAAAATATGAAAAAACAAAAAATAGTAGAAATGTTTGCAACTTGTTAATAAAGGGTTATGTTCTAATAAATGTTCTAATGATGAATACTTATGTTCTAACTTTCAAAATTTCTTTATACTCATGTTTCTTTAATGTTTTAAATTTTTAAAGTAATAATACAATGATATATACTTGTATTCTAAGATATAAATTTCATAATACTTAAGTTTGTCAAATGTTCTAAACATTCCTTAGTGTGTTCTAATTATGTATGCTTATGATCTAAGGTTTCAATATTCTTTATGACCATATTTTATAATGTTCTAAGTTTTTAAAGTAAGAATCCAATTATAAATACTAAAGTTCTAAGTTTTAAATATTCATAATACTTAGGTTTGTAAATGTTCTAAACATTCCAGTATGTGTTCGAATTATGCATGCTTATGTTCTATGTTTTAAATATACTATATACTCATGTTTCTATTATGTTCTACATTTTTAAACTAATATTACAATAATAAATACTTGTGTTCTAAGTTATATAATCATAATAATTGACTTGTCTAATGTTCTAAACCTTCTTATGTGTGTTCTAATATATTATACATATGTTCTAAGTTTGACTATCTTAAAAACTAAATTAAAATTATATGTCCTGAATAGAAATATGAAATAAAATAAATATTAATATATTGTTTACAAAATTATAGGAATTTTCGGAAAATTTTGGTACATTGGCAAAGACGCTTGCTTCGAATGTCAACGAGATGTACAACATGCTAGACAAAGCAAATGAAATGTTTAACGAGGCTGATACAACAGACAAAATGCATAGCCTAGTTGAAAACATTTGGAACAAGTACACCTCTAAGAAACAAATGATGAGCCAAAACAAAGATGAAAAAGAGCCAAAAAACAAAACCCCATCACTTCTAAGCCAAGATCAGCATCTGTTTGACGAGCCTGGTTTCATGGAGGAGTTGGATAAGTTAATGGCAAATGCATGGAATATGTATCATGAGCAAAAGGCCAATGAAAACAAGAATCAAAGAACTCCAACTGAAGCACAGATACATGAAACAGTGGATCATCCAGAGTATTTCAATACTCCAAGGCTAGACATACCAACTCCAAAGTTCAGATTAAGAACCCCAAGCCCAGAACCTGAAATTCCTTCCAACTCTGAAATTCCTTCCAACTCTGAAATCAGGAAGCCTGCCAATAAATCTGCATCAAATGAAACACCAGAAACCACAAGGATTGAAATTGCAAAATACACAAGCTTCAACTTACTATCGCCCTCACCAACCAAAAAAGGAGAACAGCCTGAAAATGCAGTGGATGAACCAACTTCTGAAAATTTGATGAAAATGGCTGATGCAGCAGCTGAGGAAAGCGAGAAAGCTATGAACAGTGGAGATGCAAAACAGAAGGGCAAGGAACAGATTCAAGGGTAAAGTAATTGTGTTAATGTATTTTGAATGAAATTTTTTGAAAAATTATGTACTTTAAAAACAATATATTTATAAAAAATATTTAGAACATAAGTTTTAAAATATTATTTTGGAACATGATAAAGAATATTTAGAACATATGCCTTAGAAATTTGAACATAATATCCTTTGTTTATTAGTAATTGTATTTATGTATTTTGGATGGAATTTTTACGAAAATTATGAATTTTTTAAAAAATAGATTTATAAAAAAAAAGACTTTTATTCTTTGCAGTTGAAAATCACAATTAACATGTTATTGTAGAACATGAAGCGCATTATTTGGAACATGTGCCTTAGAAAGAAAAAACATAGTTTACTTTGTTTAATAAAACTGTTTTCTAATAATAAATAAATATTATTGTGTTAAACAGGGAAAAGGAAGGGAAAAAAGGAATGTGGATAGACTTCCATTGAACTTAAGGTCTCCTTTCATGATTGAAAATGAAAGCAAATTCAAGAATGTTGAAGAAGGGTATAGGAGGGTGGCAGAGTATGCATTTGCTGAAGGAGATATAACGTAAGTTTTAAAGTACATGTCTATTAATGTAAGTTAAACATTTAATATTTTTAATCTAACAAATAATAATAACTGTCATTTATAGGGAGATCTTGTATTATGACACCGTCACCACAATCACTAGAGAAGATATACATACTCTGGCAGCTAAGGAACATCTCGTGAACAACATTATTGATGCTTATTCATATATCCTGAACATGGAAAACAAAAGGAGGGGTGTAGGGAAAACAAACAGATTCTTTTTCTCCACACAAATTTACGTAAGTGTATTACATTTATATTTAAATAAAGTTATATGAATAACTTATCACTAATGAAATATCTAACACTGAGTTTAATTTTTCAGCTTACACTATGCACAAAGACGTATTTCAATGCAAAGGATACACAAGAAGAGAGAATGGAATTTCTGTTTAGAAGGATGGAAACAGAGATGAATCATGCAGGAGTGGACAGCTTCAAAAATATACAACTGGTAAGATGTAAACTTATACTTGATAGAAACCTTAAAACCATAATGAATAAAATTAGAACATAAAGAATCTAAAGTTAAAACATGTTAGAGAATGATTAGAACATGAACATAGAACCTGAAAATTTATTTCAGTTTAAACTGTTAGATAATATGAACATAGCACCTAAACTGCCATCTATTTGACTGAACAGGTATTCATGCCTGTCGTAAATGGAGCACACTTCTACCTACTTTACGTGAATTTCTTGGAAAGCAAACTTGATCTCATCGATAATAGACCATTGCCGGCAAAGATTTCGTTCTTCAAGAAATATGCAAATGAACCAAAACAAATGGTAATACATTAACTTATTATATTATTTTAATTATAAAATATAATAAAAAATGCAATTAATGTTTTTTTTCTTACTCAGTTGAGGGGGTTTGCAAAAAATTTCTGCCATATCGACAAGATTCAAAGCACAGAGTATGTGTAATCATTTAAAACTCGGACAATTAAAATGCCATGGAGAAGCTTAAGCAACAAGAATGATTGTGGAGTGTTTTTGATGAGGCACATGCAGACATATGAGGCAGAAGATGCAGAAAAATGGGAATGTGGACTTGAGAAAGACAATGTAAGTATTCTTTTTTTCCAATATGAATTCATTTAAGAACAAGATAAAATAGTTTAGAACATGTGTGACACACATTCAAACACAAGACACTCTGTTTTAGAACATAGCATAAAATAAAACAGATGAACAAAAAAGAACAAACAACAGAAATAACAAAAAAATTAGAATGGAAAACATATTTTTCCCACAATATTGTACATTCAAGTTACAAACATTGTTTCTAATGTTTTTTTGGTTATTTGCAGATTGAAATACTACAAAAACTGAGGGTAGAATATTGTGGGAAAATATTATCATCAAAGCTGAATGACGAGCATCATGCAATTTCAATGAAGTCGAGGAAATGGAAGAAAGAGATGAGAATAGATTAGATTAAATATGATTAGACTAGAACTTTATTATATAATACTTTGATTTGAAGGTAGTTTGAATTACAATTTCTGTGTGTTCCTTTTTTAATTTGAACCAAGATTATGTAGTCTAGATAATATTTGAAAAAGATTGTGTGTGTTGATTTTCACATGTTGTTTCGGATAATATATGCATGTTTTGATTTCTAAAAATAGATTTATCATAAGTTCATTGCGTGTTTATTTACTATTAATTTAATATGTTTTAAACATATATTGGCAACTTCTAATAGTAGCAAGATATGTTATAATAGAAATTCTGATACACAAAACAATATTTTGAACCCGTAGTCGTCCTATATAAAACAATGTTGAAATATCTAAAGTTAACTACACATGTTCTAAAACAAAAGGATATGTTCTAAGATGATATGAACATGTTCTAAGGAATAAAAATTATACAAAATTAAATCCAACTACAGAAGGCAAATTTTAAACAAACAATATTATAGAGACCAGTAATTCATATGTAAAATAAATATTTCAGAAAAAAAGAACAAAAAAATTACAAAGTAATAAATGTAAACTTAAAAATAACATTTGTGTTCGTAAAACAAATAAATTATACTATGGAATAAATAAATAAAAACAAAAAAAGAGTATCTAGCCTCCAAAGAAGTCAGTGAATATTTTACCTACAAAAAAGAAAACAAATCAAAAACATTAATATTTAAAATAAGAAAAAAAAAACAGGAAAATATATAGAACATACAGTACCTGAATATAGAACACAAGGCCTCTTTTCTAGAACATTAAATATTAAACAACTAGAACACAGATACCCTTGAAAAATCAAACACATCTTTAAATATTTTAAACACAGTAGTATAATATATAATAAAAAAAACAAAACAAAACTGAACATAAAAACAAAACATTAGAACATTAGGCAACATATTTTTGAACATAAAAAAAAAAAAAAAAAAAAAAAAAAACAACAGAACTTACATTTTTACTTTTGTTTTTCGGGACAATTACGAATATCATGGTAACCCAACTTCTTACAACCTTTACACAACCTCTTCTTCTTTTGACTTTGTTCAATAGCTTTTTCTTTATCACTCTTCAACCGTTTATCACTTCCACTACCTTGAACATGAACCCCGGTTCCTTTATTCTTTGATACTTTAGGCGGTTTGGTCAAAATTTCACTAGGAACACTAGCTCCAATAAGCAATTCAATATATTGAGCTTTGCTAGAAACACTACCACTCAATCCATCAACAATACTACTTTGAGATTCCAAATCTAACCTCAATGATCGTAGATTATCCACAAGAGCACTTAGTGTCAATTCATTCCCTTGAGCCAAACTCACACAAGAATGAATTTCACTCCACAAATCATTCAACAATATCTTCCTATCTACAACTTGAACACATTGCTCCAACTCATTCCCTTCTAAATCAAAAATCGGCTTCTTACATGCCATTATACTCCACCGGTTAAGCACATAAGCATCGGGAATTTTTTTAATATGTTTTGCCTTCCAAACCCAAACCATATGCCTACAAGGAATCCCTTGCCTTTCAAATGACTTGCATAAACAACTAGTATCAAATGTTTCAACATTAAAAAGAACATCAAACTTACGGACACGACAACCTTCACCAATAGTATAAACATCCAATCCAAATTCTTTCTTAAAACTATCAAGCCCACAAGAGAAAAAAGCTGATTCAACCTCGTCTTGAAACTCATAAAAAACAGTTGTCGTGTAAACTTCAGAAGCAAATTTCTCTATGGCAGAACGTGATTTGCATTCAGGATGTTTATGTTTAGAAGAATTATCATTTTCACCTTGAGTATGGCGTTGAGCATCCAAAGCACTTTCGAATCTCATGTAAAACTCAACAAGGGTAAGATGTGGATTAGTGAACTTAGTATAAAAGTTATTCTCACTCTCTGACCTTGATGTGGTTCGCATAATACCACACAAAAATAAATCCCTAAAATAAGCCGGAATCCACATTTCACGCTTCTCATAAATTTGCAACAACCAGTCATGGTTTTCCAACATAAATTCACTAATAACCTTAGCCCACCTCTCTTCAAACTCAGACGGTTCAATCTCTTCACTCCAAACAGCTTTGCAAATCTTTTGTAGAAAGTCAGAATCTGGTGGAAGATCACGACACACTTTATCAGGCATCTTTTTCATAATATGCCACATGCAAAACCGATGCTCTGTAGAACGAAATACTTTGGGAAAGGCAACTTTCATTGCAGGATCTTCATCAGTAATCAAACAGAGAGGCTCATTACCTCCCATTGCCTTCACAAATGTTTTAAAAACCCACTCAAAAGACACTATATCCTCATTAGATATAAGAGCAGCAGCAAAGGTAATACACTTTTTATGGTGATCAACTCCAGTAAACGGCCCAAATATCATATTGTACCTAGGAAAAAAACAGAGCAGTTTAGAACTTAAGAACAAAACATTTAGATCATAAGGCATAAAGAATAGAACATTACCTATTTGTTGAAAAGGTAGTATCAAATGAAACCATATCTCCAAAAAGAGCATAATTCTTTCTACAAATAGGATCTGCCCAAAAAGCTCTACAGAGTTGATCTTCTTCATCTAACTCATAATCATAAAAAAACGCACTCCATAATAACTTTTTATTCTGAAAATTATTGATAAACATTTGTGCATCACATCCTTCAATTAATGCCTTCAAATCTCTCTGAAATTTTTTGAAATCTTGTTTAGATGCACCAACATTGTCATATGATCCAGTTAATTCCTTCATTATTCTAAAAGACTTCACTGGACCAATGTTAACCTGTGTAAGGAAACAGAACACACAATTTAGAACATACACAGAATATTATAGAACATAGGAAGGCAACATTAGAACACAAGAATAAAAAACACCTTTGAATTATCAATAATAATCTTCTTATGCAAAATACTCATTTTCCTCCCATGCTTATGAAATTTGGCACAACCAGGAGTGTATAGAGGATGATTATGTTCTTCTTTGAAGTATGTCACAACATATGATCCATTAATGTTTTTCATACACATTTGAGCACCACAACCAACACGAGTAAGCATTCGCCTTCGTGTAGAACGAGCCTTGTCTGATTTATCTTCAACAGCTTCCACAACAGGCTTACGAGACGCCTTAAAATCTTCTTTATTACATACAACATACTGGAACGCCACTACACCAGTCTTCTTTCTTCTTGTAGTAGTACTTTTTCTAGAAGTGAAACCTGAAGCAGTAGCATAAGCTTTATAAAAGGATAAACCTTCCTCGGGATCTTTAAAATTCATTCCGACAATAGGTTTTAACTCCTCGGAACAAGAGGGAATCCATTCTCTAGTACCACCAGGACTCAATGAATTAAACACTCTAGGAGTACCAACGGAAGAACTTGATGGTTCATTAATAATAATTCCAACTGCACAACATAGAATAAAATAAAAAATTCAAAACAGAGCATAACATATGCAGAACATAAAAACAAAAACTTAGAACATGAGATCAAAACTTTAGGAAATGAAATTAAAAGTTTAAAAAATGCAAAAAAAAAAGTAAGGAACATAAAAAAAAAAAAATTAGAACAAAAAAAAAATGTTACAATATGAATAAAAGTACAGACAAATGAATAAGATCTAAAGAACATAAAAAGAAATATTTAGAACATGATTGAAAAAACTTAGAACATCATCAACAATGAAGGCGAGAATTAAATCATACCTGATTGAGTAACTGATGAACTAGAAACATGAGATAACATATCAACTTCAGCAGAAGCCATAAAAAATAAAAACATAGCACAATTAACCTGAAATATTAAAATTAAGAATAATCAGAGATTAAATACAAAACAACAACAAAAAACAAACACAAAATCAAACAAAAACAATTTAAAAAAAATAAAAAGCTAGAAATCGAATGAAAATCAAAAGAGGACAAAGTTCTAATCAAAATATGAAAGTTCATAATCGTTCAATTGAGAATTAGGAAAAAGTTCATAATCGGAACAAAATCAAAAGTCGAATTCAAATAAATACAAACAAAAAATAAAGAAATTCAATTAGACTTCAAATACCTTCGACGATTGCTGAAATTCTGGGAAAAAAATTGATGAACAAAATCGATAAATTGAGAATAATCAACAAAATTTGAAATCGAAATCCGAAATTCAAGGTAAAACGCAGAAGATTTAATAAATTTGATGAAGAGTCCGAATTCGAAATCCGATTTGTTTCCTTCGTCTTCGATTGAAGATCGCTGTGCGAGAAGAGGAGAGAGAAAGAACCAAAAAAAATTAGAGAGAGAAAAAAAATCGGAAAACAAAAAAAAGAAGGAAAGAAAAAAAAAACTTCATGAAATTTACAAAACTTGCCATTAGTAATGAGCAAATCTCAGCAGTTAGATTAAATAAGATCCAACGGTTAAGAAGGTGTTCTTACCATAAGGAAGTGTTCTCACCGTAAGAAGTGTTCTTACGGGAGCCTTCCTCTATATATATATATATATATATATATATATATATATATATATATATATATATATATATAAAGGGGAGTTTTTTCAAGAAATCTTAGAGCGCCACATATGATTTCCACGTCACTAAATTAAATTATAAAGATTAAAAAAGGTAAGTTGACGTAAATTTAATCTAAGTAAAAAAAGATAAAGCCAACATATATTTAATCTAAATAAAAAAGATAAAGCCAAGATATATTTAATCTAAATAAAAAAGATAAAAAAGATAACTTAAAATAGAGTTTCGTATTGTATTTCAAATCTTCAATTATACGGAGACTGTGGTCCTATAAATATCCATTAGATCTTTCAAATCAATGTGTATTTTATTGTTACTTCGTAGAATGAGAGATGCATCTCAAGATCCGTGCTCTCTTATTATGTGATCTTTAACTTGATTCTATTATAAATTATTGCTCTTAATACTTTAAGTTAATTACAGATTTATAATGAATGCATCAAGCTTGCATAATATGTTCGAGTATACCATATGATTAAGGTAAATACATTGTTACATACATTCCATGTTCTCTATATTATGCTTCTTTTTGCTTTGGTGTTTTTTCCTTATAATTTGTTTGTGTCGGTCATTCTTTATCTCGCCTAATAAATTGTGAATTGTTCTATTTTGTGATAATTAGCAGTTTAATGGGACAAGACTTTGACTGCTATCAATACACTTCATCTTTCTAGGTGAA
Organism: Spinacia oleracea; assembly: GCF_020520425.1. Taxonomy (NCBI): domain Eukaryota; kingdom Viridiplantae; phylum Streptophyta; class Magnoliopsida; order Caryophyllales; family Amaranthaceae; genus Spinacia; species Spinacia oleracea. The sequence continues at coordinate 107,099,844 of NC_079487.1, forward strand.
TTGTATTCCTTTTAATTAATTAAATAGGTTCGAAAATAATATGAATGTTATTATTAATGCATGAAAAATTATTTTTCCCTTTAGATGATTGAATTTTTTTTGGCTTTGTAAATTTGGTCGTACGAGTAGGTAATACTTTGCACAATAGTAGTGCATGCGGAGTACTTCACATTAATATACTTGATCAATTAAATTTAAATGGGAAGATGTTGATTCTTAAGTAGATCATAATATATCATTGTAGTGTTACCCTTCATAAAGTTAATATTAATGATATTAAAAGATTTTTTTTTCCTTATTTTATTTACTTATTGGATGTTATAACAGGCCCTTTCAATACTCTCCTGGCAAACTTTACAATAGTAAAGATAAGATTTTATTTTGTAAGAGTTTGGGAGATAAAAAATAATATATTTTTATCACCTTTTTCTAAAAAATAACAATTAGGGATTCACATACTTCGTATAAGAGTCTTTTATAAACTTACACTCCGTAGAGAATATAAGTCATTGTATATTTAACTATTGTTTTTGATAGATTATGTACATGATTACACAATATTGTAACTATATGCATTTTTTTTTTGCTGTGCATCGCACGGGCTTCAAACTAGTGGTAAACAAGTGTGAGAATATTGCATGGCTATATGATAAATTTGTCAAAACCTTACTTATAAAATTGGGTTCTTGAAAAAAACTATGTTATTAAGAAAAAGTTTAGCAATTGACCAACTTATTGTTGGAAGTTTTTTGTTGGGAAAGTCAAAAGGAAATAATATAAAAGGTGAATATAGTTTTTTTGTCTCACATTGAAAGAGTTCTTCCATTCTTCCTCGATTATATATTGAGTTGAAGGTATAATTTTTGTTTGAGAAAGTGTGAGAGTGGTATAGGTGGACACATAACACTGGCGCCCCAACGTGGTCGATCCTTGGGATCTTTGGATAATGCGATGCGCAAGTATATGGTGAGTTTTGTGGGTCTTACCCTATTCTTTTTGGTTAAATCCTTGTTACAAGAATCACTTGAGTTGATTACGTAACTGTTAGATTAATTTGCCTTAATGGCTTGATTCTTTTGCCCGTTTTTTTACTGTTGCTCTTCCCAGTTTTTTATTGCTTAATCAAAATTTTCGTTGCTTCCCAAAAACAAAGAATACAAACAAATCAAACACATTGCTTTCTTTCAAAAATTCATCTCGATTTTGGGCATATGTTCTAACTCCATTTGGGTTTGTGAGTACACACAAATTCGCAGTTACGCTAATCCTGGAGGGCGGCCGCTTTCTGTTCTACTGCACTGAGAGGTAGCACGGAATCGTCTTTTAGGATAATGGGTATCCACGACGCAACAATTGTTCTATAAGTTCGTTCATCAATCAGATAAATTTGTTCTGATTTTTATTTTATCGCAACACTTATACGTAGTAAAAAAAATTATGTTATACTACGTAAGATACTACCTTTGGACGTATTATGAACGTTTATTCAAATTTATGGGGTTGACTTTAATAGATGCACATAACATGACATCTCATGGGGCAATGGGTGATTAAGTGGCACGTGAGATACATATGGTAACATAAAAAATTATGAGTCTACGTTCATATTTCGGTCAACAGTAGTATCTTACAACTTAAAATTTTTAAAGGAATTTATTCACAAGAATTTAAACGAATTCGTTGTGTTAAACGAATTTGCTTGGCCAACTCGATCAACCAAGAATTTAACATACTCTAAAAACGTATATGTGAAAGTGACGTGAAGGAGAAGAGTAGCGCGTGCAATAAAGGCGCCTAACAGTTCAAACTTTTGCGTCTATTATCCCTACAAGTCAGACCACTATCTTATTATTGCCAATACATTGTATTTTTTTATATATATATTATTGTAATTTCTCATTATTAAGTATGAAATTATGAATTGAGTAAAAATCAATTAATAATTAACTTATAATTGGAGCAAGAAATAGGTAACAACAGTGTAACTTGAGAAGATGATGCGTCATAACAATCATGCATAATACAAATTTGCCCACCATTTGAGTTTAGCTTGTAAAAAAGTAAACGTAATTAAAATATTAAAATGGGTAAAAAAATATGGTGTATCGTCGTGTATGTATCAAAATTAAACCATCATGAGCAACATTTTAAATTATTTATGGGCAAATTTAAAAGTAGACAAAAATAAAAGATAAATAAACCCCCCAAAAAAAATCGGTTAACTATATTTAAGAATGAACCAAACAAAACCAGTTTAATTGTTTTTGCCACAAAATGAAAATAGTCATTTTGGTAAATAAATTATACGTACTAGCTAGTTTGAGAAATAGATTTTAAAAGTAGCCATTTTGGTAAATAAAATTGTAAAAGTAGCTAGTTTGGTAAAAGATCCCTGATAAAGTGATAGATACTTTAGGATTTTATAATTTTTCTAGGCTCGGTTTATTTTAACGAAAAATATTTTTCATGGAAAAGATTAAATAAGTAAAACAAAAATAGTTTTACTTTATTTGTTTCCTTACTATAAAAATTACAAAGAAAAATAACATAGAAGTTGAAATGGGAGGAGAGAAAATGAAATGTAATTAAAGGACTAGAGTAGATAATGTGACATTTACAAAAGGAAAGTGGATTTCTCTTTAGAGAAAGTTGTTTTCCACCTTAACAAAGCAAACGAAGGAAAATGAAAAAATAAATTTCCGTGAAAGAATTTTCCATCAAAACAAACGGAGCCTTAGTCTAGATCGATAGTGACGTGATGTTGGGTAGCTAAACAAATTGGCTTAATTTTTATTTGGTTAGCATATTGTACGATAAACTAGCAGCAAGTTGATATGGCCGAGTTGGTCTAAGGCGCCAGATTAAGGTTCTGGTCCGAAAGGGCGTGGGTTCAAATCCCACTGTCAACATAATTTTTTTTAATTTTTTTGGCTAAACTCGCGCAACAAAAGCAAGACTGATCTGATGGAAATATATGTCAAAAGTAGCTTGTGTCGGTCTTAGTGGCTGGTGAAGGCTCTGGTGGAACCGTGGAAGTACATGTCAAAAGTGGCGTGTGCCGGCCTTAGTGGAAGTGCATGTCAAAAGTGACTTGTCTACAAAATGGACGCAAATAGCTCGTACTATTAGTACTCATGAATTTGGTATTGGTACTGATTAATATGGTATTGGTCTACCAATACACTTTTAAGTAGTATTGACATACTTTTTAATTTTTTTGGCTAAACTCACGCAACAAAAGCAAGACTACCTCTTTCGAGGTGCGCAAGAGCGCAAGTATATGTCAAAAAAGGTTTGTGTGGTTCGGGTGACTGGTGAAAGATGATCTAATGGAAATATATGTCAAAAGTAGCTTGTGTCGGCCTTAGTGGCTGGTGAAGGCTCTGGTGGAACCGTGGAAGTATATGTCAAAAGTGGCTTGTATCGGCCTTAGTGGAAGTGCATGTCAAAAGTGACTTGTGTCCAAAGTGGACGCAAGTAGCTCGTACTATTGGTACTGATTAATGTGGTATTGGTCTACCAATACACTTTTAAGTAGTATTGACATACTATTTGTTGGTACTAAAAAAGATTAAATTATATTTGGTGACTTGTATCAAATTTGGTCATAAGCCACTTGATGTTTAGAAAACCTTAAGGGGGGCGGGCACAAGCGAGCGTTTTCCCTTTTGGGAATAGACTTTCCAAGATGTTCAGGTGACTGGGGAGGGCTGTTGGAGGCCCGATTAACTGAATTTTTTGGTAATTTATACCTTGTGTTCCGGTGTTGTAAAGATGGAAACAATGGGCTTCGAGTGAAGGCCCTTTCGTATGTGTTGAAGATCTTGCTTGCTTGAATGAGTCGAGTCCGAATTCACCTGCACAAGAGCAAAGTCACTAGCCTCGGGGGTGTTTCCGAGGAAGGCCCCTCCGATGCCTAAGTAAGAACGATGCTCGGATTCTAGAGAGAAGTTCTCTAAAAGAGTAGTCTTAAGGCGATAAATTGGACATACCTTGAGGTGTGAGCCTTCGTGGCCTATTTATAGTGTTTGTATAATAAATGCCCATAGGTCATTTATTGCTATTGGGCCTTGGGCCTTAATGGATGGCTGAATAGCCATAGTGGTAAGGTTTGATGCTGTTGTTTAGAGCCATTGGGCTTTGGACTTAGTGGCCCAATTGAATATCAATTGGGAGCCCAAACAACATGCCCCCCAGACCCGGTCCATTTAGAATTAACGGTTTTTTCATGAAATACCCCCGAGGTTTACAAAAAACGCACCAAATACCCTCGCGTGTTTCGATTAACATAATATACCCCTATTTATCCGTACTGTTCATGAGATGCACCTAACAGTTAACGGCATTAGTCTACCGTTAGTGGAGTTTTACTATTTTGCCCTTAATTGTGTTATGACCCCATTTACTTACCTTCCCTTTGACAGAAACTCAAAAAAAAAAATCTCATATTCTTCTATTTCTCTCTCCTCTCCCCTGTTCTTCAAGCTTCAACCTACTCGAAACCCAGTAATTCTGGGTAGATCCTCCTGCTCTCTGGTCGCCGGCGACGTCCGATCTCCGCTCTCTGGTCGCCGGCGGAGGCCGATCTCTGGTCGCCGACAGTGATCCGGAGGATCACTTAAATCAGATGTTGATGGTGGTCGACTTGGCTTCGCGGAGGGTGGTCGTTCTCCGGTGGCCGCATTGGGAAGGTTGTCGATTCTCCGGTGGTGCGGAAGTTTTGCGGCGGTGCAAAAAACGAAGTTGTTCTTCCTCCTGCTCTCTGATAGCCGACGGCGTCCGATTTCCGTTCTCTGGTCGCCGGCGGAGGCCGATCTCGGCCCAGGGTTCAACATCCTCGGTTGCACCGTCGATTCATTGACCCACTCAAGTGCAACGAGCAATAGAGAAAGAAGGGATTCGGAGGACGAATCCCTTAGTTTCTGCAAAGGTAAGGGAGTTGAAGAAGATGAAGAGGAGAGAGAGTCTTCAAAAGTTTCTGCAATTTGAAGCACAAAAGGGTCAAAAAGTGCTGCATTTAGGGTTAGAATTGAAGCTGATTTTGACGAAATTGGGTATTTTGATTTGCAATTGAATGAAATTCGAGAAGTTGAGGGTGTTGGGAATTGGGAATTGGGAGAGTGAGTAAAATTGAGTGGAGACTGTTTGAAGAAAATTGGGAGTCAATGTAGAAGCAGACATTGATTATGGATTTATGGTGGTGGATTTCCAGAATCGAATTCTAATTCTAAGGTTTCTGACTTACTACTAAGATAGTATGAAGCACTTAGTTAAGGAATTCTCTGTAAATGTTGTTGTAAGTGTTGTTGATCTGAATATCTTTGATAAAGTGGTTTAATTCTTGCAGCCTTTGTGTTTTAAGTAGCTCAATCCTGTATGTTCTTCTCTGGGTCCGCCCTTCTTGTTTCTCCAATCTCAGTCCAATTTGTGGGCGATTAGTGTGAATGGAAGTAATTGATTTTTCGAATTTGATTGTTTGCACGTTGATTCTTATGTTGGCGGTTGTAGAACAATGGAGTGCACCGGAGAAGATGGATCAGGAAAAGAGAAGGAAGGGATGGAGAGAAAAGAAAAAAAAAAAAAAGCAGTTTGGATATTTAGTGCAACTTAGTTTACAAATAGGTGTATATTGTGCAATAAGTTTAAAAATAGGGGCATTCTGTGAATTATAAACATGACTTAACGGAGGACTAACGGAAGGTCGGATTAGGGGTATTTGGTGCAAACTTAGGCAAAAATAGGGGTATATTATGTGATTCGAAAGACACGAGGGTATTTGGTGCGTTTTTGCAAACCTCGGGGGCATTTCATGAAAAAATCGTAGAATTAAATGGGTGGGTTTTCCAGTTGTCAGAAGTCCAAAAGTTCCCTCTCTTTTTTTTGAAAAGGGATGATTTGCATTGATGACAAGTGTTGGGACTTGTATTATGTCGTGGAGAACGTGAGTTTGAAAAGAAGTTGATGCGCCTCCTTTTTTTCTATAAATACTGGGCGCTTAGCTCTCTTCAAACTTTACGTTCTCTCTCTTTCAAACACATTTCCTCTCTTTTTCTGGCGATCGCAGTTTTCGAGTTTCTTCAGATCTACGGAATTCGGTCAGTTCTGGACTTCGGGAACTTGTGTCGTTCGCTTTGTCGGTGAATTCCGCTTCGGAAAAAGGTAACTTGCTTCTGAATTTTCCTTACTTTTTCGCTCTTTCCTCTACTCCTCAATCTAAACCCTAGACCGAGAATTCGCGATCATGGCAAAGAATAAAGGAAAAAGTAAGTTCGTCGTTGGTTCCTCTAGTGAGAGGGAGGATGTGCCCTCGGGAAGGGTACAGAAGAATTCAAGGGGTGGACACTCGGAGAGGCCGGTGGAGAAACGTTCGACTGGTTGGGATGCTTCCAAAGATGGTGCTGTTGGCGGGTCTGGTGTGTCTGAACGTGCTACTTCTGGTAAGAAAGCTGGTTCTTCGGGTGTACGCCGTTCTTACCCTGAGTTTCCAGTTCATTGGACTGAAGCTGATCCGAAGGGCAAGTATGCCCCGATCTTGCATGAGACCACCAAGATCGATGGTCCGTTGGAGAAATCGGTCAGTGGTGACTGGTTGGTGGAGGCGAAGCTGGGGAACTACCATCGGAGGGCCGAGGAGCTATACGGAATCCAGCACGCCTTGGGGTACTGGTGTGAGCTTCCCGATCAGGAGCGTCCTCGGGTGACTCATCCGCCGAGGGGGTTCATCTCTGTGTACACTCATCACTTGGAGAACGGTCTCCGTTTTCCCTTGGATCCATTCATTTCCGAGCTCCTGGTATCGTATAACATCAGTTTGGCCCAACTTACACCCAAATCTATGAGGCACATCATCGGATTTAGATGGGTGTGCGACTTTGTTAACTTCCCCTGCTCTGTCGCCGTTTTTCGGGATCTCCACGATCTGTCTTTCAATCATGCTTCCAAGGGTGATGGGTATGGTTGGTGGACCATCATCAACAAAAAGTCCCGAAGGAGAGGGGAGCCGAACTATATTACGGCATACCCTTACCTCAGTTCTGACCATAATTGGAAGACGGAGTGGTTGCTTGTTCGCGTGCCGACGGATCCGAAGCATCCCAATTTTTATCGCCCTCCGAAGTGGTTTGTGACTCCTGATCCTGATATGGGAGGCGTGGCTGCTCCGGATCGGAACCATCACCACTACGGGGATCTCCTCCAGTGGTTTTTGGCTCGGGAGGATAACTATAAACTGCCGTCTAGCTGGCTCCCGAACCTCAACTACATCTTGCGGGAGGACATTCTTGCTGTCGCCGGTCTCAGCAGGATTTTTGACAGGGGTAGGTGTCTTTCTGCTGGGACCGTGTTTCAGTGAGTTTGTCCTCCTCCTTCTTCCCTCGTTTTACTGACTCGTTTTTGTGCTTTGTTTTTGCAGAGTACGGCTTTAGCTGTCTTGATCCTGCGATTTTGGGCATCTCTTTGGATCTGAAGACTATTCACGACTCGGCTCCTGATTACAAGTTCGGGAAAGAGAATCCTCGTTTGAAGGATTACGTGTTGTCTCCTTCGGGTGTTGCCCGGATATCCGAAGTTCGAGCTGATCCGTGGGATTCTGCCTCCTCTCCCGAAGCTGTTCCAGTGAAGGTCGTGCTTCCTGATTTGAGGACAACTTCAGATCCGGTAAGTGTTTCTATAGGCTCGGTTTTTGTTTGTCTTTTCTTTCTCTTTGGTTGGCCGTCGGCTAACGTCTTGGTCCTGGACCATCTTTCTAGGGTCCTGGGACTGACGCTGTGCCGCGTGCCGTTCCTTCGGTTTCATCTCCGGCTCGGATAGATATCTCTTTATCTAGGAACCGGGTACTTCACCTTTTTTCTTTATTTCCTCCTTTGTCTTCCTCTAAATTTATTGACCCTTGGTCTCCCTTTTTAGGATCAAAGGAAAAGGAAGGGTAGCACTCTTCTGAGGTCTTCCGCGCATCCGAAGAAGGCGAAGGCTTCTCAGTCCTCGGAGAAGGTATTTGCTCTGACTTGGAGGTTTTCTTGTAGTCCGTCTTTCCCTTTTTCGAAGCTGATCTTTGAACGCTTGTTTTGTAGGAAACGGTTTCGGAAGACATGCCTCCTCCCAAGAATCTCCTTCACTTCATGCCCTTGCCAGGGCAGAAGTTAAAGAGTGTGGTGGTTGCGGAACCGCCGCCCGTGGATCAACCGTTGGCCGAGGAAGATACCATCCCCTCTCCGCTGAAGCCGTCTACTGCTTTAGGGATCGAGATCCAGGATATCACCAAGGTGATGGAGGCGATTGAAGCCGACTTTGTTCCTGGCTCGGATGCCCCTATCGTGGCCGAGGAGAAGAAGGAATCTGCTGACGTTTCTCTCGAAAGAGAGAGAAGTCCAGATAAGGAGATGGTGGATCTCACAGGCCCCGATGTTGAGGTTCCCGAGGCTGAGAAGGATGTTCCCTCTACTGAGGAGGAGCAGCCCGAACAAGGTTTGACGAGGAAGAGGCGTCACTCGACTTTGGGTTCTACTTCGACTTCGGCCCTGGATAGATTGATCCATGCTGACCCTTGCTCGGATGTTCCGCTGAAGCGGATCCCCGAGGAAGTAAGGGAAGCGATGGCTCGATATGCTAGGGCTCCGGTTTTGGGAGAGAATCCCATGGCTCACGTGGGATCTTTGGTGGGTCCCGAAGCTGCTCGGGAGAATCTTCTTCGGGCCAACCCGCAGTGGAGGGTTCCTGGAGCTGAAGAGAGGAACCCGGCTATGATGGCCCAGTACTACCTGAATGAGGTAAGTGTTGGATTTTCTCTTTGAGTTGTGTTTTTGTTTTATGTTTTTCCTATTTCTGCTCATCTTTCCTTCGCTCCCAGGCTGTTTTCTGGTCCTCGTTCGCTTCCGAGTGCAGCTCGGTTGAGGAGAGACAACTGAGGAGATATCAGGAGGCTTATGCTCGTGATATTCCTATCTTGGACCAGAAGGCTGGGCAGCTCTTCTTCGAGCTTGTGGAGGTCAAGCAGCTGTACCTTCAGTACAGTCGTGAGGCTAGAGCTTCTGCTGAGCAGATCGGGGCCGAAGTTGGAAAGCTCACCTTCCGAGTCGAAGAGGATGCTGAAAAAATAGCTTCTTTCGACAAGGAGAGGAAAGATACGGCCGCCAAGTTTGCGAGCGAACTTGAAGAAAAAGACAGACTTCTCAAGAAGATGAAGTCTAAATTTGAGGCGGCCGTTAAGCAGAGCCAGGATGCGGAGGCGAGGCTTCAGCAGTTTGTCAAGCATCGGGAGATTATTCAGAACCAAGCCGACAAGGTGCCTGTTCTCCAGCTGAAGATCCGAGAGAAGGATGCGGCCATTCGGAAGTTGGAGCAAGAGCGAGTTGACCTCTACACTGCTGATCAGTGTAGAGAGCAGTATTGGAATGGCATCCTGGGTGCTCGGCGCATGTTTGCGAAGCATATGCCTCATTTCCCTTGGAATGAGAAAGTTCCTCTCTGGATGCGGGCCCAGGATCACTTGGTGGAGTGCCAAGCTGATCGAGACGAAGCTGAAGCTGAACGCCAAGCTGCTCTTGCAGAGGCTCGGGCCCAGAAGGCGAATTCCGAAGGTGACACTACTGCTGGGGGTTCTTCGAAGGATGCTCCCCTAGGGGCTGCTCCTGAGACTCCCAAGAGTTAGGGATTCGGGCAGTCGTCTTCTTCAGAGTCGGTCGGTTCCAGTTGAGGACTTCCGAATGTGTGCTTGCCTTTCCCCCTTTTGCCTCGGCGCTGCGTTGTACTTGTTTCTTTTTGCTTTCTTAGTACTTCGGTAGGCCGGTATTGTCTGTTGATGGCTGCCGATTTTAATTGTTTCATTTTGTTTTCAATTTTTGAGGGTCCTCGGGTATGTATCGAGCTGTTTGATGCATTTGTACTTCCCCAAATATTGAATGAAAAATGAATGTTTGTTACTTGGCTGCCTCTTTTCAATTTTTTGCACTTCCGAAGTTTTAAGTCTTTGAATCCGTAGATTTTCGAGCTCTTCTTTTTGTAGACTTGCTAAGAAACCCTTTGATTTTGCGAGTTCTTCAAATCCGTAGATCTGTTAAGAGACTCTTTAATTTTGCGAGTTCTTCAAATCCGTAGATCTGCTAAGAGACTCTTTAATTTTGCGAGTTCTTCAAATCCGTAGATCTGCTAAGAGACTCTTTAATTTTGTGAGTTCTTCAAATCCGTAGATCTGCTAAGAGACTCTTTAATTTTGTGAGTTCTTCAAATCCGTAGATCTGCTAAGAGACTCTTTAATTTTGCGAGTTCTTCAAATCCGTAGATCTGCTAAGAGACTCTTTAATTTTGCGAGTTCTTCAAATCCGTAGATCTGCTAAGAGACTCTTTAATTTCCAGACTCTTCAAATCCGTCGATCTGCTCAGAGGTCTGGATTGTTCTTCCGATCTCTTGTGGTTCGGAAACCTGGGCAAGAGATCGCTAGTCTCCCTCTTAGTTATGACTTTGGCGATCCGTGGATCTGAGCCGAAGTTTTATAACTTGATTCGAGCGACTGTTTGTTGCGAACAAGGTTTATCTGGGTATCGCGAATCCGAGGATTCTGGACGATTCCCCGAAGTGTATGATTTGGTCATTTCTTGCATTTTATCAAGGAATGGGCAAAGTCAACCTGCTTTTAGTCTCGGATTGATCAGATCCGAGGCTGCATGTATATATATAAAGGGACAATGAATTTGAAATATAGAGATAGGTTTAATGAAACACATGGTGCCAAACGGCTTTCCTCTTCTCATTAAACAACTTACTTGGTTTACAGACAGAGATCATACAAAATATTTCTTGAGAACATCGGTATTCCAATGGTTCTTCAAGATTGTTCCATCCAACTGTTTCAGCATAAACGTGCCAGGCCTTTTTTCGGAATGGATGATGTATGGTCCTTCCCAGGTGGCTGAGAGTTTGCCATGGATCCGTCCTTTCTGAACCGAGGCGGCGTTTCAGAGTACTAGATCACCGACTTTTAGGGGTCTGGCGTTGACTCTTCGATTGTAATGCTTGTTGACCCTCTGCAAATAAGCTGCGTTGAGTGTCCTCGCATCGTTCCGAGCTTCGTCTAGTAGGTCGAGAGTTTCGGACAGAAGTTGGTTGTTGCTTTCTCCTTGGAGTCCATCATACCTGTTGTATGCCTGGATCCTCAAGCTTTCTGTTCCGATTTCCACAGGGATGACAGCTTCGGATCCGTATACAAGGTGGAACGGTGTTTGCCCAGTAGCTTCTTTCTCGGTGGGCCGAAGGGACCATAGCGTTCCGGGTAGCTCTTCTAACCACTTGTTTTTGTTATCCTCGACTCTTTTCTTGAGTGCGTTGAGAATGAGTTTGTTAGCAGCTTCGGCTTGCCCGTTGCTTTGTGGGTGGCAAACTGCCGAGTAAGCTAGGTGTATGCCGAACTGTTTGCACCACTTTTGTAGCGGGGTGTTGTCGAACTGTTTCCCGTGGTCGAAGACCATCAGTCTTGGTATGCCGAACCTTGTGATGATGTTCTGCCATATGAACTTGCGGACCTGAGGTTCGGTGATGGAGGAGACAGCTTCAGCTTCGATCCATTTGCTAAAATAGTCGACTCCTACAATCAACCACTTCTTCTGGTTCGTAGCTGAGGGGAAGGGACCAATGATGTCTAACCCCCACTGTGCGAATGGTAAGGGATACAGTGTTGATTGTAAGGTTTGAGCTGGTTGATGGATAGCTGGTGCGAACTTTTGGCATTTCTCGCATTTCCTTGCCATCTGCTTTGCCTCGGAAACCATAGTGGGCCACCAGTATCCGGCCCGAAGGGCTTTGTGTGCCAATGTCCTGCCTCCGATGTGGTTTCCGCATATCCCGAGGTGGATTTCTCTTAGGATATAGTCAGCGTCTGTTGGACCCACACATTTTAGCAGTGGAGCGGAGAATGATTTCCTCGTGAGCTCTCCTTCGGCGCTGATGATGAACCACTTGTTGAATCTTTTCAGCTTTCTCGCCTGTAGCTTATCTTCGGGAAGTTCTCCCCTTTCTTTGTATGCAATTACTGCGTCCATCCAGCTGGGTTCGGTACGTAAACTGCATACTGTGGTGGGTAGCAAGTCAATGCTTCACTCTTGGTGAACTTCCACGCGGACCGACCTGTTTAAGTCGATGAGTGTTGAGCTTGCGAGTTTTGACAGTGCGTCTGCTTGCGTGTTTTGTCCTCGGGGGATGAGAATGACTTCAAAGGATCTTAACTTTGACGTTAAGGATTTAATTTTTGCTAAATAAGCTGTCATGCTGGGCCAATTGGCCTCATACTCCCCTCGGATCTGGTTGGCTACAAGCTGGGAATCAGTTTTGAGGCAAACATGCTCGGCCTCCAGGGATAAGCAAAGCTCTATCCCTGCGATTGCGGCCTCATATTCGGCCTCGTTGTTAGTTTCTTTGAATCCGAACTTCAATGCATACTCTATGCTTTTCCCCGTTGGGGGGATTAGTACAACTCCTGCTCCTGAGCCGTTTACTGTGGAGGATCCGTCAGTGAAGACCTCCCAAGTGCTTTTCGTATCATCCAGCATTTCCTGGTATGAGCACTCGGCCAAGAAGTCTGCCAACGCCTGTGCTTTGATGGCGGTCCTCGGCTGATATTTGATGCCGAACTCTGATAGTTCGAAGGCCCAGGCAGCCAATCTTCCTGACCTCTCTATTTTGTCGAGTACTTTCTCGAGCGGTTGGTCAGTTAGTATTGTGATCTGGTGGGAGTCGAAGTATGGCTTCAGTTTTCGTGCATCTACCACCACTGCATATGCAACTTTCTCGATGAGCGGGTACCGAGTTTCGGCCCCTGTGAGTGTTCGGCTAGTGAAGTAGATTGGCTGTTGCTTCTTCTCTTCTTCCAGAAGAAGCACTGCGCTGACGGTTCCCGGGCTGACTGCTACATATAGGTACAGGGTTTCCCCCTCCTTTGGTCTGGCCAGTGTCGGCAGTTGAGCTAGGTGGGCTCTGAGTTGCTGAAAAGCCTCTTTTTGCTCCTGCTCCCATATCAGTTCGGGATCCACTTTCCTCGGGACCCCCTTTTTCTTGACTGGTTCTGCTTCTCCCCCGGGGAGGCTCTTTGGTTTTAGTGCTTTGAAGAAAGGGGCTCCCTTGTCCGAGGCTTTTGATATGAATCTTGTTAGTGCGGCTAACCTGCCGGTTAGCCTCTGCACGTCTCTCTTGGTCCTCGGCTCGGGTAAATCCAACGCTGCTTGGACTTTGTCCGGGTTCGCATCGATTCCTCTTTTGGTCACCATGAATCCGAGGAACTTCCCTGACTTCACCCCGAAGACACATTTTTTTGGGTTCAGCTTCATGCTGTATTTCCTCTGATTTCCGAAGGTCTCTGCCAAGTCTTTGACATGGTCTTCCTCCTTAATGCTTTTTACGATGGAGTCATCCACATAGACCTCGACGTTCCTCCCTTTCTGGTCGGCGAAGACGTGATCAACTAGCCTCTGGTATGTAGCGCCGACATTTTTCAAGCCGAAGGGCATCATTTTGTAGTTGAACACTCCTGCGCTCGTGATGAATGCTGTCTTTGCTCTGTCGTCGGGGTGCATGAACACTTGATGGTAGCCTGAAAAGGCATCCATGAAGCTGAGCAGTGCATGGCCGCTGGTGGAGTCAACCAATTGATCTATCCTCGGCAAGGGATAGCAGTCCTTAGGGCAGGCTCGGTTCAGATCTGTGAAATCCACGCACATTCGCCAAGAGCCGTTCGCTTTCTTGACCATCACCACGTTGGCCAACCATTTTGGGTACATGCATGGCTCGATGAATCCGGCCTCCTGCAACTTTTTCACCTCTTCGGCGATGGCTCTGTTTTTCTCCGAGGAGTAATTCCTCTTCTTTTGTTTGATTGGCCGAGCTTCAGCGTTGACGTCCAGCTTGTGACAAATCAGCTTCGGATTTATCCCTGGCATATCTGCTGCTGACCATGCAAAAATGTCTTTGTGATCCCTGAGCAGTTGGATCAAATCGATTCGGAGCCCCGAGCTTAGGCCCTTGCCTATTCGGACGCTCCTGTCTGAACCTTCTTCGAGGAAGATATCCTCCATTTCCTGATCTGGTTCGGGAGACAGGGTTTCGGGGCGGGCATCGACCTCTGCGGGAGATAAGCTGCTCGTGCCTGCTTTTCTCCTTTTTGCCTCGCTCTCCTCTCCTGGAGCATCTTTCTCCGCCTCCGAACCGTCTCCTAATTTGGGCTTTCGGACGGCGGTGTGGCAGGTTCTTCTTGCAATCTCTTGATCACCTCTAATTCGTTCGGCGAATCCTGCGTCCGAGACGTATATCATCAGCTGATGGTATGTGGAGGGGACTGCCTGCATCTTGTGAATCATGGTTCTTCCCATGATTACGTTGTATACGGAGTCGCAGTCCATCACCAGAAATTCGTCCCGAAGGGTTTTTGCTGCTTGGCCTTCGCCCACTGTGACTGGCAAGGTGATCTTTCCTCGAGGGATAGCTGCGGATCCGTGGAATCCGATCAGGGGGTAACTGACTTTCGTCAATGCTTCCTCTGACTCTTCGAGGATCAGTTGCTCGAAGCAGTTTCTGAAGATGATGTTGACGGCACTTCCTCCGTCGACCAACACTCGGTGTACGTTGTGGTTATTGAGGTCCATGGAAATGACTAGAGGATCGTCGTGTTTGTACTGGACTCCGAAGCAATCATCGGCAGTGAAGGTCATGTTCGGGGGGTGTGGTTGGTTGTCTCCCACTGCGCTGAAGTTGACACGATGGGTGAGAGCTCTTAGGTGTTTCTTGCTGGCCTGGCCAGACTTCTGTCCCCCGAACACCACTAGGATGTCATTCTTCTTGTGCCTTGTTGCTTCGTAGACCCTTTTCTGGGGTTGCTCGTGTTGTTTGCCACTTGCGGCCTTTTCTTTTTCCTCCCTTCGGTCTAACAAGTATTATTTCAGGTAGCCTCGGCGAACGAGGTCCTCAATGTTGTCTTTCAGTGAGTTGCATTCTTCGGTGTGGTGACCGAAGTCATCATGAAACTCGCACCATTTGTTCTTGTTTCTCCGAGCTGGGTTGGACTTGAGCTTCCCAGGTAGTTTCCACTTTTCGTCATTTCTGTTGAGACTAAAGATTTCTTTTCGGGGCAGAGTTAGTGGAGTGTAGTTAGTGTATCTGGGTTGAAGTTCACCCCTTCTCCCGTCTTTCTTCGGGCTCATCTCTCTAACTCCTACTTTCTCCTTCCCTTTCCTTGAGCCGCCCTCGGGCTTGCTCTGGGCATTTTTTGTGTCTCTCGGATCCGACGATCCTTTCAACCTTGCAGCGGCTTTGTTGAACTCTTCGGTTCTGATGAACGCATCAGCCATTTGGAGCACGTCGGCTATTTTGGAGGGGTTTTTCATCGAGAGCTTATCACGGAATTTCCCTTCCTGGAGCGCGTGCTTCAAGGCGAAGATGGCCACATCTGGCTGCAAGTTTGGTATGTTTGTTGATTCCTTCATGAATCTGGCCATGAACTCTCTTAGACTTTCGTCTCTTTCTTGTTGGATTGAGGTCAGTTCTGTCGTGGTTCGCTCGGGGCGATTGTTGCTCACGAACTGTGTGCAGAATCTCTTTTTCAGCTTCTTCCAGCTTTTGATCGATCCCTTCGGCAGCGATCTAAACCACTCTCCCGCCACTCCGGTTAGCGTGGTTGGGAAATATTTACACCAACATGCTTCGGAGTAGGGACTCAAGAACATTTGTTGCTCGTAGGAGATGACATGATCCCTCGGATCTGTGATTCCGCTATATGTCAGGTGTGCTGGCAGTCTTACCTTCGGTATCTCTTCCATGATCAGCTCGTCCGAGAAAGGGGATGACGTGGGAGTCATGATTCTTTTCCCGAGTCTAGCCCTGATGCCTTCGTTCGCCGAGGTTCTGTGATTAGAACGTTCGGGCGTACGATGGGGGCTAGGGGTTCGATCATGCCTCCTGTCTCTTCTTCTTTCTCCGCTACTGACCTCGGGTCGTTCGCCAGATCTGCTTGATTCGCCTACCCCGAGTCTCGTATGGATCGAGGGTCTTAACCTTGAGCGGACCGAGGGCCTCAACCTGCTGAGCACCGAGCTTCGGATCCGAGTATTATGAGTAGTCGATTCGCTTTGGAGAGCTGCTGGAGTGGGCGATGGTTTTGCAAACTAATCTGGTTGTTGTTGTGCCCTTTTTTGGGTGTCCCACGTGCTTTCCATCCATCTCGACGTCAGGTGTGTTCCTGTCAAGGGAAGGAGCTCTCGTTCGGGTCTGGACACTTCTACACTGGGCTGCTCGTTCAGCCTTCACCTGGTCCTCCTCTCTTCTCTGCGGTCTTTTGCCAATCCTTGCTGCTTCTCATTGAAGAGGAAGTTTTGCATGATGGTCATGGCCGCAGTGAGCTCTTCCCTAGTTGGAATCGGAGGTCCTGCGTTTGTGGCGGTCGTAGCTCTGCTTGGCTGTGACCTCGCCACCGATTGAGGGTGCTCCTCTTCGTCAGATTCCGAATCTGACCGCACTATCATATCGTCATCATTGTTGTTGATAACATCATTAACCATTTTGCAGAAAGAGGTGGTTAATGTCTTTCAAAGGCTTTGAAGTGTTCTTCCCCACAGACGGCGCCAAATTGTTCCGGTGTTGTAAAGATGGAAACAATGGGCTTCGAATGAAGGCCCTTTCGTATGTGTTGAAGATCTTGCTTGCTTGAATGAGTCGAGTCCGAATTCACCTGCACAAGAGCAAAGTCACTAGCCTCGGGGGTGTTTCCGAGGAAGGCCCCTCCGATGCCTAAGTAAGAACGATGCTCGGATTCTAGAGAGAAGTTCTCTAAAAGAGTAGTTTTAAGGCGATAAATTGGACATACCTTGAGGTGTGAGCCTTCGTGGCCTATTTATAGTGTTTGCATAATAAATGCCCATAGGTCATTTATTGCTATTGGGCCTTGGGCCTTAATGGATGGCTGAATAGCCATAGTGGTAAGGTTTGATGCTGTTGTTTAGAGCCATTGGGCTTTGGACTTAGTGGCCCAATTGAATATCAATTGGGAGCCCAAACACCTTGAATTACTAAATTTAATTTTTTGGGGTAATTTAAACCTTTATTTGTTTGAGATTGGTACTCAAATTGCACTTATGGAGCTTCTGTTGTTTTTTTTTCGATCTAGAATCTCATATATGCTCGGATTATGATCACCATTGTCACTTTTGATATTGGGCTTGGAATTTGAAAAATACTTTGTTTAAATCAATTTTTTTTTTTTTTTTGAGGTAAACAGTCAAAGGCCTTAGGCAATGCAGAAATCTAAATCTATTACACCCTCAACAGTATATGGGACACTCTTGCCCTAACGGCGTAGTCTAGGGAGTGAGGTGTGTCATTATATGTGTCGTCTCATTAGCTTTTCTAAATACATGAGTAAAAATAACTGAATTAAATAAACTAGACAAACGTTTAACTTTACGAAGAATAACACCTACGTACGAGCCATCAACCTTGGAGTAATTAAGCCACATTTTGCCACCTTTCTCACTCTCAAACCCCGTGTTAGGAGTTACTCCCTCCGTTTCTTTTTATTTTTTACGTTTTCCTTTTTGGGTGTCTTAAAATGTTATTTACATTTTCTTTTATATTATCACATAAATGTTTTAATATTCTCACACTTTTCTATTGAGACATTAAAATTTTCTCATTTTCCCAATATCAGATTTTGATAAGAGTGAAAACATTATAAATAAACGTAATTTTCTTTGATTAAATAAAAAAGTAGAGGAATCTCAATGCACATTAATTATTCGTTAATAAACGTGCAAAAAGACAAACATAAAAAACAAAAAGAAACGAAATGAGTAATTTTTAAATTGTCCGGATCCTTTATATTTAACGCCTTGATAAAAACTTTTATCGGATATTCTAGAATAGTTAATTTAACTTTTATCCTAGACGGAGGTACCACGGTTGAAAATGGTGGAAGATGCTTTTTACTTTCATTTTTCTCATTCTAAAAAAACTCTAACCCTCGCTTTTATGAGCCATAAAGATATATTAAGTAGCTAGGACCTAACCCTTTTTGATGGAGTATTATTTTGGTCCAAAAAAATTTGGCGGATCATTTCTTTGATTTTGTTGTTGCACTTCCATTTCTAGGTGATCTTGAAGGTTGATTATTAGACTACTCTAGGGCTTTTACTATATATTTTTTTCAGTTAATTGACTACGCCTTTCAATTAGTTGTTCTAATCTAACTATGATCGACCTAAGTTACTACACTTCTTCCTAATGCATCATTAGTTGAATTCACAGTATTGTTGATACCAATTATAATTCTATATCTACTTGCCTTAAGATTGACTCTCTAGAGGATTCATATACACGATTTAGTATAACAGTGAAAACTATGGCAGGCTCCTCAACAAGCATTATGTATTTAGAATCAAACTAAACTATCTAACTCTCCCTAGTCTTAGCCAACACACCCTTTATTACCTCTAAATACCATGTGTATAAAGTATTTATCAGATTTCTGGTATTGACATCAAAAGCTTTTGTGTAAGACCGCCTAACGGTTAGACCACTTTTTTGGTACTAACTAAAATAGTGTAAAACATAATTAAAAAAGTTATAAAATTATAACTAATTGAATAACAAAATAGTTAAGGTATAAAGACAAATAATTAAATTTATGAGTCGAATAGTTATTATTTTTAACAGACTTATTATTAACTAAAACTCGTAAATTCTTAACTAACTGATCTCATTGCTTAATAATCATTTTCATTGTTTAACTAATTCATTCAGTGCTTAACTAATCAATTTCATTAGGTGACAACAAAGTGGTCTAACCGTTAAGCGGTCTTTCCTAAAAGTTTATATATTGGCATAGGCATGACTCCATCTCATAGGAGAGGACTCATCATACTTTGGTCTAGGTTAGATGTTCTTGGATCATCGTGGCCTTTCATGTTTAGTGATATTTGGAAGAAGTGTATTGTCCTCATAGACATGAGTTGTAGGTCTAGGAGGTTTTCTAGAGGGATATCAGGTTTTCATCGTCATCCTCGTGTTGATTTCCTCTTCTATTCCTTATATACATGAGTTGTAGGTCTAGGAGGTTTTCGAGAGGGATATCAGGTTTTCATCGTCACCCTCGTGTTGATTTTCTCTTCTATTCCTCATAGTCATTATCGGTGGCATAATTATTTGTGAATTATTATGCTACGATATTGTAAGAGATTTTTTAAGTTGTTAATTATCTCTCCCACTATTGTCGCCAAAACTTTGTTGATGCTAACAACAAACTAGAACTAGCATCTTACTTTGTAAGGTGATCAAGGTGTTAATGAGTATGCTTTTAGGGACGACTGACCTCTTACGATTTGACACCTCGCTTGTGAACGAGTAATCTCTAGGAAATTACCAAATTGAACCGAGCAATTAGTAGAAAATGATGAAATGAAATGCATAGAGTTAACAACAATTAAAGATTAAAATTAAAGTATTATTGATTGATATGAAAATAAAACTAGACAAACATTTAATCATGAGAATGTTACCTTGATGGTCGAATGCTTGGAAAAATACACTGACGTTAGAAACCGAAGTTCTTCAATACATGGAAAATCTATGGACTGTGTTATACTACTGTTAGGCTTCTAAGCCTAGGGCACAAAACGCGCTAAAGCTAAAGAAAAACTAGAAATGTTTTGAGTTTGTTTGTCTGTTGTCCTTTGTTCAATTCTTTGGCTGCTGCTCGCTGTTTATACTTCCTTCTTCTTCGCCGGTTAGAGGGAAGTTGTGGAGAGATGTGAGTTATCTCTCTACAACTGCCATGGTGGGTAAGCAATTCCAGCTAGAGGGCAGTTATGACTACGTCATCCATTGTTCCTTCCTCTGACTTTGTCTTCGTGGTTGGCTCCGAATTTCTGGGCCTAGTCATCCTTCTTGGGTTATCTTTGACTCTCATTTATGGGCCTTTATAGATTTGGGCTTGATACATGTAGTTGGGCTTCGGTCTTTGTTTATTGGACCTTTAGAGAAGTCATGTATCTAAAATTAAAAATGTGTATAACAGCTATTAACAATTAAAAGTTTGGTATTGAAGCTAAGTAGACCTGTTAAATGGGTCGGTAATTATTTTCGGGTTCGGGTTAGATCGGGTTTGTCACTTTCGGGTTCGGGTGTAAATGCTTGTTCAAGACCCATAACTTTTGGGTTCAGGTCGACCCAACGGGTTGAGAAATTTTAAAACGCGCATTATATTTTCATTAATTTAGGTGATAAATATACAAAATATGGGAATAAATTAACAAATTTTCCTACACAAGTTTATATTTAGTCAAATTCAACCATAAAATGGCGTTTAATTCAAATTAAAATCATATTACACACAATAGTAAAAACAACGTGTTTATTATGCTTAAATTTTCTTATAATCTCATTTATTATTATAAATACAACGATTTTCAATCGGTCGGGTCCAAAACGGGTTCGGTCGGATTTTGACCCATTACTTTTCGGGTTGCTCGGGTTCGGATAAAATCGGGTTACGGGTCATAAAGGACCCAGTATTTCGGATCGGTTTTCAGGTCGGGTCGATTTTTGACAGGTCTAAAGCTAAGGATTGGCTCAAGCACATTGCGAAAAATGCATTGTAACTCTGTAAGGATTGGCTGAAGCACATTGCGAAAAATGCATTGTAACTCTGTAAGGATTGGCGGAAGCACACATTGCAAAAGATGCACTGTGTTTCCGATATTGAAACAAAGTAATGATTCTCCGTATATTTTTGGTAAACGGTTTGCATGGATGTTGTTCCCTTATTCACCGAGCCAATCAATTAAATTTCCCATTTTGGCACCCAGACAAGAATATTGAGCCTTTCTTTGTTTTAAATGAAACTTTTCTAGTTGCTTATAAATCGTAATTAGCATATATACTATCTTATTAAAGACATTTGTTTAAGTTCCAAGATTGTTGGACAAGTTAAGCATCCTTGATTAACATCTAGCCCAAGTATGCTTTTTGTTCCCAACAATAATAATCAAAATCAAAAGTATTGGGTTCATCAAATAATCATTCTTACATTATTATGTATACTCCCTCCGCCTTCTATTATTTGAAATAAAGAAAGAAGGATGATCGAGTATTCAATTGGGTGAGTGTGGGGTCTAACTTTAAGTAAGTTGAGTCTACCGCAGAAATACAAAATAGGGTCATGGCGGTTGATGATCTACAAACACAACTATACCGCGCTCTTTGCAGAAATAACAACGACGATGTGATTGAGCTTTGCAGTAAGACAACAGAAGGTCCGTTACACTATTGTACCATAAACAATTCAACCGTGTTACATTTAGCATGTTACTCAAAAAAATATGATTTAGCAAATAAACTTTTTGATGATTTGCCTGAGAGTTTAATCAGCATATTACCTGAGAGACTGAATGCTTGGGGAGACACCATACTACACGACGCATCGACCTCGAATAAAGGAATTGAACTCGTGAAAAAGCTGGTGCAGAAAGTACCTGAATTGCTGCAGGCGCGTAACAAATTAGGCGAGTCTTCTGTGTTCAGGGCTACTCGTTATGGAAGGAGGATAACCTTTGAGTTTCTTGCAGAGGAGGTGAATAAATTCTGTGAGTTACACAAAGAGTTTGACCACCTCTACTTCTTTCAGAGAGATGACTGCACTACCATTCTTCATATGGCTATCCTTACAAGAAATTTTAGTAAGTTCAAAACCATCTCTCACATACTTTTGATTAGTTTTTGTTGTAATTGCTAAACAATGTACTTACTATGTTTAAATTATTATTATTATATACGCGTGCAAGTATATTTTAAAGAAGTATTAAGAAACTACTAAGAGACTTATAAGCTTGGAACGTACAGATATGGCGCTTATGATAGCAAAGAAATATCCCTATCTTTGTGGTATACGAGCTCAAAATAAGAGGACTGCTCTGCAAATACTTGCATGTACTCCAGCAGCATTCAAAAGTGGAACAGAATTTGGGCTCATAAAGGAACTTGTTTACTCATGTATGTATTTTATTGCAAGCTTTTATTTATTTATTTATGTATGGCTTAGGCTTCATATTTGATACTTTCAGAACATTGATAATGTATTAGTTAGTACGAGTAACGGATTAAGATAATTACAATATTCCCTCTTCTACTCATGTTGTAAACAACGATCCTCTAGCTTTCTTTTAAAACGGATTAATTGGTTACACAAAAAAATGTGAACTCATAATTTTTGTTGATTATATAAGAACATGTACATTAGTTCTTTCATCAATGTACTGTAAGTCAAATATAGGTGTATTTCAAGTGTCTCAATTTTGAGATGCTTATAGCATCAGTCTCTAACACTGTATAATTTTGTAGTGGTTGATGATCAAGGTACTATTGAAGCAGTGAGTGTAGTTGAGAAAATCGTTACATTCATTCTAGGCATCGGTAAGCTTACATATTCATCAATATATAAATAATATAAGGTTTTATATCTTTGTTGTAATGAATAATTCATTGTGTTGTATTTTGGTATGAAGGGTGCTGGATAATACCCATGGTAGAAGAAATTAGAGAGGTGAAAAAGAGCCACAAGAATGCACTAAACCTCGCCAAGATTTTGATTCAATTCGACTCTTCTTGGAAGCACACACATGAGCCTAGTGCTGAGGTAACACCTGATATAATGGGTGTTATTCCTATAATTAGTGATGAGTCTAGAGAAGAGGGTAGTACTCCTTCAAGAATGTCACCATTGAAGGAAGGAATAAAGGATGGAACGACAGCATTAGTAGAGAGCTCCAACCGACAAGTTGAGTATGACATTGAAGGCGGAGAAATTCCTAACAGAGGTGCTACTTACGACAATGACGAAGCTCCGTTGTTGTTAGCAGCTAGGAATGGGTGTATTGAGATTGTGAAAGAGATATTGGACAAGTTTCCTCAGGCAGTGAACTATCTAAATCATAGTCAAGAGAATGTGTTACATGTAGCCATCAAGAGTCGTAACTTGAAAATTTTCCAGCTTGTTGAACAACAAGTTTCCCCTCATAGAAGCTTATTAGAAGGTGTTGATAATAAAAATAACTCAATCTTACACATGGTTGGATGCCCAAGGGAGGTTCTTCCTGGTACTAAGATGACAAGCCCGGTGCTTCAGTTGTCTGACGACTTGCTGTTGTTGGAGGTATGCATCAACATCACCTTTCATGTTCTTTTTCATATTTAAGGATTTGTTCTATTCACCTTATTTTCACTTATTTCAGAAATATTAAGTTAAGGAAAAAATAAGGGTTGACCAAGTACAATTTATTACTAAATAAGTTTTGATAAGTTCTAATAAGGCTTTGTTTGGCACATCATTTCAGGCGTCTTAAATGATAAGGTTCTGAAATTTGAAGCCACCCTAAATGACTAGAATAGTTTGTCAAACACCTTAAATAGAATATAAGGTCTTGAAATTGACATAAATTAAGACGTTACTTCGAGTGAGGGTTTCTAAACCTCAAGTGGCTTGTGTCCATACGGACACAAGTGATCCAAATACAACCATCTTGAGTACCAACACATAATATGTCAGTACCAAAATGCAAAATTGCTTAGAAATACCACCAATACAAGTCATATTGTGTTATTGGTATTCGCATAATTTGTGTTGGTACTAACATATTTTGTAGACACAAGTCACTTGTGACAAAGACTTCCTCTACTTCGAGTACCGTTTCAATTTAAGGTCCTTAAATTTTCGAGTACCTTTAATTATTTTTTAAAATAGTTTATAAATGTCAGCTCCTTAAACCATTAATTCTACCGAACAACTCATCTAATCAAGTACCTTATTAGTTTCAACGCCTTATCGTTTCAGGTACTCCATTTCCAGTTTCAGCTCTATTTCATTTAGTTTTACCAAACATAACCTAAGTTTAGATAAATTCAAATAAGTTCAGAAAAAAAATGAAAATCAGAAGAATAGAACGTACCTTTAATGCTTCATCTGTTGGAACTTTTAGGGGTGACTTGTTTCGTGTCTCACCTGTAATGTTTGGTTTCTTCCTGCACCAAATTAAGAAGATATGAATGCTCAATTCATCAGAAGCTATGCTAAAGTGTGGAGTTTTATGCCTATTTATGCAGCATTTAGAAGAGATATGTCCAAATTACCTGGTGAACCACCGGAATGATCAAATGATGACTGCAGATGAACTGTTCGCCATGAACAATGAACAAATTCGTAATGAAGCCAAAGATTGGCTAAAGCGTACTGCAGAAAACAACACAGTGGTTATCATTCTCATTGCTACAGTTTCCTTTGCTGCTGCTTACACAATACCAGGAGGTACAGATCAAAATACAGGGTATCCGCTCCTAATTGGGCTGCCTTTTTTCCTAGTCTTCACCATATCAGATGTTCTTTCACTTGGTTTCGCTTTGACAGCAGTAGTCGTGTTCCTGGCTATACTCACATCGTCTTATCAGCTAAAAGACTTTCGAAGATCTCTTCCACAAAAGCTGTTGCTGGGTTTTACCCTTCTGTTCTTATCAGTGACAATGATGATGGTGGCATTTGCAGCAACTATTCTTCTCATGCTAAATAACAAAGCGCGATGGACTAAGATTGCACTTTATATTGTTGCTTTCTTTCCTATTTGTATCTTTGTGCTATCTTATATCCCTCTTTACATAAAACTTGCTGAAGCTGTGTATTACTGGGTTAAGAAGATTGGTAAGTCTCTTCCTAGGCTTGTGTGTGTTTCAAGGCGTGCACGGAATGCTGCTTTCAGGAGAGTGTGATTTTCATCAGCAAGCAATATAGTACCTGTAATGTTTTCTACCTTCTTATTAGTCTCTCATGAGTTGTAGTAAAATAATTAAAGATGTTGTTAATGTGTATTTTTCAAAAAACAAATCTATTTGCATTCCTTCGATCTATATACAAAACAATTTTTATCATAAAATTGGTTGTACCTGTACTTTGCAAGTTGCAAGGTACAACCAATGTTATATTTTCTCATTTGCTCTTTTTATTTTAACATCTTCTAAAAGGAGTCTTGGTAGTATCATTAAGGGTAAGAAGAGCAAGCAGCCCAGCAGAGTAATATCTCAAACAAATCCAAATGATTTTCAGAAAATAAAAAGGACATTTATTTCTTCATCGATTTAGAATTTAAGATCCAAAGCTACAAAGAGTTCTATACTACTGTACAGAAACACCAAAAACACTGTACACATAACACCGTGTAAATCTACAGCAAACCAGATTATCAACTACAACGTATGAAACATCACAAAGAGAAAGGAACCAGGAGATCTCATCTTTCACTGAGCCGCGGCAGCAAACCAGCACGATCATTAATTCAGACAGCTTGGTAGTGCAAGTCCATGGCAGATGAAAGCAAGCACAGCATATAAAATGATCAAGAGAATGAAAATCAGAACAACCCTGCAAGACCAAGCATTGTATCAAAAAGGTATTCCTCCGGATACGGCAGATACTAAGAAACCTCTTAAGAAGTACAGATTATACTTTAGTGAGTTAAGCATACGTTTGGGGACTAGCATTTAAGTCTTTTCACCTTTAAGGACTTCTCTCCATATTTTAGGCAATTTAGGTGAGTTAAACACATGTCCACATCCTTAACTCAAGTAGTAGGTCCTTAGTTAGTAAAAGTTGTACGATTTTAAAATAATTAAAAAGCTTTTAAATTAGTTTCAATATGATTGTAGCATTTAGATTAGGTAAGACTCTTCGTTGCTAGTTCACTCTCATTTCACATTCACTTCCCTATAATACATACCAGTTTCTAAACAAAGTAACTTTCCCTGCAATATATAACAGATTCAGGCCTTTGTCGTCAATTGTCATACCTATTCCTTTAACAGACAGGAAATTTACTTATAAAATTCACATACAGCTGCAGGATGTCTAAAATAACAACACCAAAAGCAAGAACAAGGGCATGTTCACCTTAGATCATACTAAAAAAATGAGAGCTCACTCGGGCAGCCCCGTGATTTCATTATCCAAATCTAATTACAGAATTATTCACTAATATACTTCTGTCCCTAATTTGGGGTAATTTCTAGGGAATTTAGCTAAAAATATCAGAGCTATCCGTCAGCATTAGATCTCCATCATACACTTGCAGTCTTTCTTTGTAATTCTTAATTGAGATTATCATTAAGGGTAATATGAAAAACTCAAATTCTAATTTACTAGATTCAGAACGTCTATTATATTGACAGAATAAAACAGAAAGGAGGGCTGCCATTCTGGAACAGAGGGGGGGTAACATTTCCTTTTGAAAGATCACCTTCCAGTTACACAAATTAGAACAAGAGACTCAACACTCCCCAACCATCACCATCACCATCACCACCGGTTATGCCAAACCTCAGAGTTGATGTGAATATATATATATATATATATATATATATATATATATATATATATATATATATATATATATATATATATATATATATATATATATATATATTAATATATATTAATATATATTAATATATATATCATTATATATATATTTGTATCTTTGGCTCCATTGGAAATGGACAAATGAAAACAAGAGACAGAATACAAAATGAGTAAGACAATACCCAGCATCTGAAAAGTTAGAGAGAGATAGATCTGATTACTTACACAAAGTTAACATTTTTCCACCAGACATTGCTTCTAAAACGGCGAGCTTGCTTTCTGAAGCGAGATGTGTTTCCTTGTAAGTTGGCAGTTTTATCAACCAGTAGCTCCAAACGATCACCTCTATCTAGCACTTTATCAATGTTCTGAATCATTACATTTTTCACCTAAAAAAAAACAGGTGATGTGTAAAACCAAGTCAATAAAACACATTTACCAGCAGTACATACGACTGAGCATTAGATGAAAGGAAATGATAATCCAAGTATCCAACCAAAAATCTCCAAGCAGAAATTCATTTGTGGTAAACCAGGTACTCTAAAATACTGGCATTCACCTGACTCATTTCACCTCTTAAACGATTAATTATGTCAGCATTTGGGTCACTTGAATAATATTCCATTTGCTGGCTCAGAACTCTTGAAAATTCATCGTTCATAGCATATGCTTGAGCTGTTAGTACTGCACGTCCATAAGTCTTCACAAATCTTTGATGTATGTCTTCAAGAAATGCAAATGGTATTCTACCTGAACACATCCAAATTACAAGGACTAAGAAGACTGCCTTTGTCACTAACATCAACAAATGGCAACATTCTGCAATATCATCAGGAAGGACATTCCAACAAGAGTGCGTAACAAATAGAGAATTTGGATGGATCTATTGCAACAAGGCCCACAAATATACCGTCTTAATGTTTCTCTCAAAAATTGTAAGTATCAGTTCAAGTATAACATAGTTACTTCTAGAACCTTCGGACAGCTAGGAGCCAAAAAAAGACCAAGAAAACAGGAAGAATTATATCCAGTACAATCCTGTATTGAGACAACAGAAAACGACGATCAATCGCAAAATACTGAGCCATCTCAGGAACCAGGGTCCAGGCCAACCAAAGCCGAACACAATAACCACATTTGATTAAAAAAATATGTTCCCTTGAACTAATCCAATCTAAGAGAAGATCTAAGATTAATGTGCTAAATTTTGGGAAAATTGATGCTTCGTCATGGGTTTATCCCAGCTCATTCTTAAGGATGTCCCTAATCTCCGTCACATTCAGCTCACTGTGAACCTTATAATCAAACAATCTTTACCATAAGCCCTTGCCATCACAAGTTCACAACCTATATCGAAACACTGACCTCGATGAAAGTAAGATTGCAAGAATAGTAACCATCATTGTAATCATGGTACCTCATACCTGTTCGTCAATGTTACTCAAAAGGAGCTACATATCTCATTTACCGCCACCCTTCTTCACTGATCACATGCATTGTTATCGCTAGTTATTTCACGGAGACTGATCAACCAGTCTGCTAGTGCACAAGTCATCAACCATCTTAAAAGTTTATGCTGCCCTTAGCATCCACTTACAATATATCCTCCTATTAAACTTCAGATTCTTGAAATGTATGGATATAGAGCTCTACTGGCTGTGGATGCTCCTCAATTAAGGCCACATTCTTAGAACCTTTCTTCTACAACTTTCAAGCTCGGTTCTAAAGAATCATCAATTATTCTTCTCCATTAAGTAATAGCTAGTTGTAAAACTCAGAAAGATACAAGGTTTTGCTGCCCATTTTTCTTGGTAACACCAGTCCTCCCCTTCACACGATAATCGCAGAAGAAACTTAACTTTTCTCTCAAATCATCTCGTTACTAAACAAACTCGACACTTAAAATTAAACTCCTACTTTTTAAAATATCATGGGTTTCAAAATAGCCTACAAACTCGAACCTTACAAACAAAACCATAACTTGAGCTCAAATAAACAACAATAATGGGTTCCTCTGCATGAACCAAGACTCTATCTCCTGTCATCATCAACAAAGATTGTCTTCCTCCATTCACTTCTATTTAACCCGTTTAACTTCAGCTCAAATACACCCTTAATTAAACCAACTAATCATTACCCTACCAAATTCCATCCAAAAAAAACCTCAAAATTTAGCAATTCCATAAACAAAATAAGCCCAAATTTTAGCTCAATTACACAATTTATCAGAAACCTATTGTCATACTCAATACCCAAAATTGTATTCAACAAAAAAAAAAAAACTCACAGAATTCAACCAATAAAAAATCAAGAAAGAGGATAGATAAATAGGAGCTTACGGCCAAGGGAATCGTCGGCCATACAAAGAACAGAAAGACCATCAGTGCGTTTAAGGTGAAAAATGTAGCGATCCTGAGAGTACGACACATGGGTGTCGTTATTTCCGGGAGCTTTCTCCAGAATTTGACGCGCAATCGTGGCGGCGTTTGTAGACGCTGCCGTATACTCCGCCAGTACCACCGTCCCTCGAGCTACAATCCCGTACAATATCCCCATTTGTCTGATTTTGAATATCAAAAATTGCCGAAAAGACAAAAAAAAAATTAAGCGAAGGGAAAAACAGAGAGTTGAAAAATTTTGTTGGGTGTTTGAAACTTTAAATTTTAATTGATCGAGAAAAGGGGTTTATTTAGGGGTTTTGAAATGTTCGAGTATGATTTATGTTAACGTGACATATGATTTATCATTAAGATAAAACATACTCGGTATAGAATTGTAGCGATAGATGTGTCTTAAAAAAGTCAAAAAACTTCCGGTTGATGCTTCGACTGTCAGAGTCTGCTGGTTGCACATTCAGTTTGAAAGATGAAAGCTATTTACAGAATTATTTATGGAACGCCAAAGAAAGTTTTAGAATGATAACCCGTTTTTACGTGATTGCATCATTAAAAAGAAAGTTGTACTGGAGTGCTTCATCGTCAAATGAGCTAGTCGCTAGAAAGAAGTGACGGGGGTTGTCTACGAAGATTCTTGAAAAACTAAGACTCAACTTAAGAATTGGTGTGTAAGTTCAAGTAAATAATAAATAATATTGTACATAAATTTACAAGTCTTGAATGAATTTGATGAGTGGAGAGTTAAATTTTGAATCTTAAGAAGTTTTAACAATAATTTAATTATTAAATATTAATAAAAGGGTGACATAGCAATTGAAGAAAGTCTAACGACAAAATCCTTTTAATCTGCTCCTAGGCATCACATACGGTGACATACCTCATATAGTCATATGGGGTGTTTGGTAACTTTTCACTAGCTTTTAAGGAGTTAAGTTAAAGGTTATGGCCTAACCTTTTACATTTTTCACTATTTAGGACCTACTCTTTTATTTTTCACCTTTTAGGACCTCATTTCTATTTTCCGGCCACTTAACTCAACTTTAACTCACCTGTGGTTAGTGAGCTCCTTTTCAAAGTAAATTTTATATAAAAAAAAAAAATTACGATAGAATAACTAAGAAAACAAAAAATGGCAGGTATAAATTTGTTTCTTCTTCAACGGGATGATGATGAATACGAAGTAAAATGCTACTTCTTGAACAAATTTTAGCTAAAACAATAAACTGAAAAGTTAACAGTATATCAAAACAACACAACTAAATCATTTAACTCAATCTCAAATATAACTACAAGTTTATGCTTTTAAATTTCTAAATCTCAAACTAATTCGTCATCTAGCTCAGAACTTTTTTCGTCAGCGCGTCATCATCAAACATAAATAGTAATAATAAAGGAGTGAGAAGAGAACATTGAAGAGAGGATTGAAGATGCAATTTTCTAATACAAACCCAAAAACTACGAATTATAGCGTCCACCCCTAGATCAATTTTTAAGTTTAAATTCGATTATTATCAAAACAACAATTCCTCAAATACCTTCATTACTTCATAAATCCTACATTCCCACCCAAAATCTAACCGTGTAAATGAAGAATTTCTCGATTCTCTTTCCTCCAACTTGCAGATACTCACTAAAACCCTCAAACCACCTCCACGGCTCCACCTTTCATCATCATATTAGGTTTGTTAAATCATCAACAAAAGTCAAAATAGAATATAAAAAAGACGAAGAGTTGGACGATGGAAAATATACTAAACGACGTCGAATTAGGAATCGACGCACATGGTTTTGTGTTCGGGTTTGGTTTGGTGAAATCCAAAGTTATCCGATGGTGGCGGCTATCGGGAAACCCTCAACGGAATCTATTTTTCGGTTGATAAAGCGGTGTTATGGGTGTTTGTTCAGGTATTGATGTTGTTGACAGGGTTTGGTGAAGTGAGGAGGCGGTGGTTGAAAGGGCGGAGGGGAGTCAAAGGAGTTGGAGAATTAGAGGAGAGAGAAAGATGTGGCAAATGTTCATGTCAATTTTATATTTTATTTTTTTACGGGTAATTTTTTATTTCTAATTGTACCAGTGACATGAGTATTTACCTTGTGCCATGTGTAATTATAACAGTGGGTATTTTTAATTGCACTAGTGCCATGTGGACTTTTAACCCAAAGACTTAACCTTTTAACCAAAGGATTGATCTTTTGTTTGCTTTAGTTAATTTTGGCCGGAAAGTGAATAGTAGGTCCTAACGGTGAAAAAAAAAGGTATAGGTCCAAAACGGTGAAAAATGTGAAAGGTTGGACCCTAACTTTTAGCTTAACTCAGCTTTTAAGTTATACTCCCTCTGTTTCGATATAATGGGAACAGTTTAATTTTTCACGCTTGCTAGTGTAAATGTTTGGACATTAATATCTCTAATTTTGTATTAGAAAAAATTATAAAAAGTTGATATTTCGAAAGGACGTATCGAGACGAATCAAACAAGACCCCGCACGACTATATTTTTCCTTACCCATAAACCACAAATGATAGTCAAATTGAAATTTATGAATAGTGCCAAAAGTCAAAGTGTCCCTATTATTTCGAAACGGAGGTAGTATCTCATTGCTTGTCACCATCAATTTTCAATTTTATTTTTTTGGGGTATTGAAAGTAGTACTTGTATGATTTAGTTTGAACCATAAACTTTTTTTTTTAACGGGAAAGAACAATATCATTAATAATTAGCCATATGTCATCTACAATGATAAAATAGATATGCATACCACAAATTCAAAATAAATAAATAATTTTTACAATCAAAACAATTACTATTCTGCATCGTAAAGCACATCTCGTACTCCACCGCTTCTAACTTGATGCGAGCAATGATTTTCTATGATTTCACATCTTTCCAAGTAGATCCCTTCGCAATTTGCGCACGAATTGTTCTGAACGACGAGTTGATGATAAACCCTAAACCTGTATGAATCCAAATCTCCTTCCCAATTATTGAAACCCTAAAAAATTCTCATCCATGAATGAGAATCAATAATCAAAACCCAAATACATTGGGAACAACCCAATAATAAATTGGGAATAAATCAACGGAAAAGAAACCAAAACAAGACAAAACATGAAGAGAAAACAATGAAAAGCAAGAAAAATGGTCGAAAATAGTCTAATTCCCGAAAAAATTAGACTACTTCCGGTCTGAACGATCAAGAAAACTGAAACCCTAAACGATGACAGAGAAGAGAGAAAGGGGAGAGGGAGAGAGAGGAGCGGCATCATTTCCTCATTTTGAACCATAAACTAAAAAAACAATCATTTATATTTAGTGATCGGGTTGATTATGAAAACAGACAACAAAAAAGTGGAAAATACTTGTTCTGGTTTCATATTTTTATTTTTAGTTTTATAAAAGAAAAGTCGTCCAAATACAACCCAATAAAGTCGTTTCTTTGCCAATTACAACCTCGAACTTTCAATTTGTAAATTACAACCTTAAACATACCTCTCCACTTTAAATTACGAACCTCGCCAATTGTCGGTGAAATCAATCGGAATATAATGTCACTAATCTTATTAAAACACAATTACATAATTTTTTTTAAAAACGAATAGTTTCTGATAAATTTGTTTTTGTTTTTTTTGGAAATATTTAATTTTTGTTTATAACTTTTTTGGAACTTTCTTTTTGGAATATTATATTAATGTCATCATATTATGTGGGTCTTGCCGGAAAATGACTCGTATTGTAATTTAAAGTGATGTATAAAGTTGAAGGTTTTATTTAAAAAATCTGAAAATTTGAGGTTGTAATTGGTTAAAAGACAAATTATTAGGTTGCATTTGGCGGATTTTCCTTTGTAAAAATAACTGAAAACAAAAATGATACTGAACGAATTTAGGCTTTTAGTTTTTTTATTGGTCAAATAGCCAATGTAGGTGCTTGGTAAAACGTTTAGCAGACTTTTCCGCCACAATCCAAAAGCTGGTATCACTAGCTTTTTCATGTTGATCGTTGGTTTTTCATTTTTCTAATTACATTTTTACTTCTCATATTACTACTCTCTTTATCAACGATAAAATATACAATTTTTTTTAACTCATTTTGTATGAAACAACCAGTAGTCAACAACCAACTTGAGCAAACACAATTTTAAAAAGTCTAGAGTTAAACAAGAAATATAATAAGCCAAGAAGCCAAGTGAAACAACCACCATAACCAGCCAACAAACTAGATAGAGGGTGCATTCTTCTTCCCTTCAATTTTACATGCTTATTTGGTCGTGCTTACCTGTGCATTCGTCTGAAAGTGGTTTTCACCAGTAGGTTTTGAGCACATTTTTGGATCAATTTTTTAAATTTTTTTTTTTATTCCCCAACACAATCTTTTGATGCCTTTGTCTATTCTACATTTTGGATATATATTTTTATAACCCATATAGCTCAATTGGTCAAGCATCGTACAACTTGTACGGAGATGTTGGTTCAAATCTTACTTAAGCTATTGGTTTTATTATGAAAAATAAAACGGCATTTTAGGGTAACTTTTACCAATTTTAACACAACCCAATAGTATGTAAGCTATATAGGACATGAACCCACACCATGTACATAATTACACACTACTCTACCATTAGCCTTCATGTTTAAATATTTGCATATTAGCATAACTTCGACTCTGAAAAGTGTAACTATTAACATGCTAACTACAACATACTATTACATGGAAAATCATAACTTACTCATGACTTTCGACCCTTCATGCACAAGCCTTACTTCCATCAATGTATGGAATAAGGTCTTGCTGGATTAAGGATCTTGCTTCACCGAAACTTTCAAATGCAAGTATACAAGGTATAACATACTCCCTTCATATTTTAAAAAGAGATATTGTACAATTTTTTTAAACGGTCGCATTATAAACAGAGATACACTTTCTTTTTTGACGTGTCTTGGTCCCCACTTCCAATTATATTAATATTTCTCTCTTTCTTGTGGTCACACACTTCATCACATCATCCTTTCACTATAATAAACAATTCATTCACTACCCCAATCTCATTTCTATTACTTTATACTAAAACAGACACCAGGAATGACACATGTCACTTCCTGGTGTAAAAATTTTCGCCTAAAATTTTTTCCTAAAATAAATATCTTTTTATTTTTATTTTTATTCTCTACCCTTTTTCTAAACTATATATCTATGTATATAAAAAATATTAGTTTATAAATTATGGCAATAATAGATACCACGTAATAAAAACTTTGTTAAATACTTTTTGATAATATTTTAGTCAAATCGGTATATTAATAATGGATAATATATTCACTATATATGTCAGTCAAATTAGCATATTACACATATATAATATGCATATTAGATGAATAAATTTAAAAAAGTATATTCAGAATTTTTATAATTATGCAATAGTTTGAGGATATTTAGTTAAATATTTTGTAAAAAAAAATTATCATAATCCGTGCATGCACGTGATCTAATCTAGTTATTTTAATAAATTCAACTCACTTTCTTAAATTTACGTGCCGGCCAAAATGTATCTTTTTTAAAATACGGAGGGAGTATGAGCACTGGCTTCGACAAAAAACTTTTAAGCATGAAACACAAGAAGAAATTAAATGTAAACTTTTAATCCCTATTGAGAATTTTGAGGTCACTTGAAACACAAATTCTTATTTACAATGGGTGTACAATAAATATTGTACACCAAAGTAAAAGTTAACTTAAAATGCTTAAAAGTTAAGTTTATATATGTAAAAGTTATCTATTTTTAAGTGATAAATTTTTTCATTTTAGTAAAACTTATTTCTTCAAAATCACTAATAATGTATAAAATTAATCATTTAACCCTTTAAAATATTTATCTATCAATTATTTTTTACTAATATAAAAGTTAATCAAAACTAGGTTAAAGTTACAAAAAAAAGGGTTAAAGTTATCTTGGTGTACAATAAATTTATCGAATTTTTCATGAAATACCCCTGAATTTTCACGAAATTCACCAAATGCCCCTCGACTTTCAGAAATTCACCAAATGCCCCTCACCTTTAATATAATACTCAAACTACCCTTACTAATGGCGTGCCGTTAAGTCCTCCGTTAACCTACTTTCCAATTCACCAAATGCCCCTATTATAATACTTATATCACCAAATACCCTATTCTAAAACATAATTCACCAATAGCCCATTTCAGCAACAATGAGATTTTTCTCTTCTTTGCTTGGTGTTTCAATAGGGAACTCACCTTTTCTGCTTCGACATCTCGGTAACCGTACAACAATACTCAACATCATGTTCACTTTCTTTAACATTAATTATCAAAAAATGATGCTCTATTACAAAATACTATTTATTTCTAAGCTTAGCAGGAATGCCCTAAACAAATTCTGAGCAATAAGAAAAGAAAATTGAATTAACATCGGTATGATATGTTCATTTCGGACCAGCATTTTTCTTCATGAGATGTTCCCTTCTTTGGGTACCTATGATCAAACGCCTTTTATGCATAGCACAAATTCAAAGAGTTTCGACATTTGTTGTCCAATGTCGACTTTTCAGAAGCTGAGCTTCACTGGAGGACTCGTGTAATAGACTGAGTACACGAAATCTCTGCCAACACGCGTACACGATATACATACTACGATACTAGGTTGTTCTTGTTGTCTTCATCAACATATGAAGTATCCTAGTTAGTAGTTACCAACCTGATCACTCTTACGGTGGTTTAGGGGAACAGGGGAAGGAGAAGGAAAGCCTAACCAGGAAATAGAGACAACCCACCCAAACTTATACTCAAAGTTGACTCATCCCCAACTCTAGCACAAGAAACGCAACAAATTATCACACAAAGAGCTCTGACACTTACAGTTGCCTCATCCCCAACTCTAGCACAAGAAACGCAGCAGAAAAAAATGGTGTTGAGCTCTGACACTTAAATTACCACACGAATTTGACCGCACCCATATCTCCTTCACCAAATGCATCTCCACCACATCCAAATACTGCGAAAATCTCTCCTGCAACACCAAATTCTCATTCATTGCCGAGAATTTATCTTCACGTTTGGAGGCATTAATCGGGGCGAATTCGGGAAAAATCACCGAAGTCGGTGAAGACCACCACCCAAGCCACGACGAAGCGTCGCTAGAGCGAGAAGAGTGAGGATTATTGAGAATTGATGAGAGATTTTTGCTCGAAAATCGTCTTACTTGAAAGAGATGAATTTGAGCTTGTTCTTGAGATGTATTCTCGCTTGATGGTGAAGATGATGGGAAGATCGTGACTCCATTATCAATTGATTGATTATTTTTCCCTATTCTCAGTGGATTTAGATCGAATTACAAAAACCCTAGAAATTCGACGACATTGATTGCGTGATATTGGACATGATTGAGCTGCGGATCTTTGAAAAGTGAGAGAACAAAATTGGAGATTTTGCACAAGTTCGAAGGAGGGAGAAAATGGAGGAGAGAGAAAATTACTTGTTCACTCTCTCTCTCAGTTGAAGGTACTACAATGGCGATGTAGATCTGGGAAGGAGAGGACTGCAAATAACTAAAAGTAAAATAAGGGCAAAATAGTAAAAGGAAGCTAACGGCGACTTAACGTCCGTTAAGTATAAGGGTATTTTGAGTATTATATTAAAGGTGAGGGGCATTTGGTGAATTTCTGAAAGTCGAGGGGCATTTGGTGAATTTCGTGAAAATTAAGGGGTATTTCATGAAAAATCCGTAAATTTATTGTACACCTTATGCGCGCAAGACCTATAAAGAAAAACTAAACACCGCACAACAAAATATATTTCCACACAAAATAACTATTAACTCAAAAATCATACTCCGTAACTATTAACAAGAGTATCAACTATTAGTCCGAAAAGCATTGTATAATTATTATCTCCAAAATCATATCTTCATAACTATAATCTCCAAACCCATACTCCGTAACTATTAATCCAAAAATCATAACTAGTATCTTGAAAACTATAACTACTAGTTTTCTTGTGCAATGCACGTAATTATATGTATACATTTATTTTAAAATAATGAAAAACTAGTGTGTAGCCCGGGCGTTGTCCCGGGTTTTGACTTATATTCGGGTTTATTTTATTTTTTAATTATGTGCACGTAGAGACAGTGTCATCATTAAATTACGATGGTGACATAAGATTAGTGGCCGATCAACAATCTCCCCGATCTGAAACCCCACATCCAAAAATTTAAACAAAACGGATCCTTTTCTTCAAAGTAATAATTGTACATTTATAAATTAAGTAATCATTCATTTTCTTATATTCACCTTTATTCAATGTATTGTTTATTATAAAAAGAATATATATGCTTATACGGAAAGATATTACATAAGTTGTAGTCGGTTAAGATGGTAAGAAGTGTAACTTTTAACAAAGAGGTCTTGTGTTCGATCCTTGTAGATGTTTTTTGGTTGTAATGACAAGTCATGATGCTAATTAGTGGTGATGTGGCGTAATAAGGAGAGGTCTACATGACACGTATACGTTCTTCAAAACGCCTTTTAATATATTAGTATAGATTTCAAAATTGTCACCTTATAAAGTCCACATTTTTAAACTTAGAGCGATTTACTTAAATATTGCATAAAGATTCAACAATTCCTAAAATACGTTACATTATAACTTAATTCCCACCATACCGTCCACGTCAGCAAGGGAGAAAGAAAGTTTTTTTTTTTTTTTTTTTTTTTCCGGTTCAGTGTTGAATCGCCATCTGAGATGGCAGTTTTGTTTTAAAGCAAACCGCTATCTCAGTTTGCTTTTAAAACAAAACCGCGTGGTTTTATAAGGGGTTAACCGCTACCTGAAATGACGGTTCATTAAATACATAGCCGCTATTTCAGATAGCAGCCTACCCCTTTAAACCGTCGTTTCAGATAGCGGTTTATTGTATTTATATATAACAAAATAGACCGGCTTTCTTGCTGACGTGGACGGTAGAGTGGGAAATAAGTGAAAAAGTAGCGTATTTTGGGAATTTATAAATCTCAAACAATATTGAAGGAAATCGCTCTTAAACTTACCACCTTATAAAATTTTAATTTAAAATTACCACCTTATAAAATCACAAATCTTCAAAGTTACCACATGTTAACGAATATTCTGTCAATTTTTCCGTTAGTGGGCCCCTTTTGGATTTATTTATGTTTTCACTCCGGAACCTCCACGACTTCATAAACGCGAAGGCTACATTCAGAAATGGCTACACAAAGGAATATATTTCCATTATATATTGTTTCTGCTGATCTTACAGAGTTACAGAAAATAATAAAATAAAAAAGATACTAAAAATTACACGTGTTAATTCTTGGTGAATTTTTTTTCTGTCAATTTTTTTTAAAATTCATTTATTTGTTTCATTAACTTTTTATGCAAAAGATTCAATATATTTGACTTAAATTTTATTATTATGTCAAAATCTTTTATACTCCATACTACTTTATTTTCAAACAATTTTTTTATTACTCAATTTGTTTT
Source organism: Spinacia oleracea (assembly GCF_020520425.1). NCBI lineage: Eukaryota > Viridiplantae > Streptophyta > Magnoliopsida > Caryophyllales > Amaranthaceae > Spinacia > Spinacia oleracea. The sequence goes on from NC_079487.1 coordinate 107,138,172, forward strand.
TTAAAAATCGTCAAATTATCTATCGGATAAATCATAAATATACAGCTGGCGAAATTTTCCATCTCCAACTCGGAAATTAATCACTTGAAATTTCCAATGTAAACCTGTTTAGTCAGAACAAGCACCCCATATTTTCTCTTCAGAGGGTACTGCAAAAAATTTCACTTCACTTTCTCTCTCCTCCCAAAAAATATAAAATAAAAATTAATTAATTTTCTATCTCCTCAAACGATCAAACTCCAAATCTGGCAAATCGCATAGTCGCATCTCCTCTGCATCATCTTCTTCCTCTTCCCCCGGCAATCGGCAATCGGATCTTGCTCCTCTTAAAACCCTAACAACAAAACCAGCATCTTGTAGTTGTAGTTGTATCTCTGGTCGGCGGCGCCCCTGCCAACCATTTTCCTTCTCTGCTGCTGCTATTCTCGGTAATTATCTAGTTTTTATCGATTGTTTGTTGATTTTATTTATATTTTGATTGATTTAACAATGTAAATTTCTGATATGATAGAATCAGTTCTGTTGTGTTTTTGTTAGCTTTGATTAGGATTACTGATTCGATTTTTCTGCTATGATGGGTTTCAAATTGTTAAATATTATCAATTTTGGTGTTGTTTCATAATTCTACTTGAAATTCATGTAATCCTTTTTGATATGATTCAATTTTATTGACAATGTTTCATAATTCTTCTCGAAATTCGTACAATCCTTATTTATATGATTCAATTTTTCTGACAATCGCCGTTCATCTCTCCTTGGGCCCAGGACGGGCGCCCTTCCTGCCCTGGTTCAGGGACGGGCTTGGGTCGAGCAGCTGTTAACAGTCCTTTTGCAGCAGCACCACTCCCACTATGCGTCCCTTTTTATCGTCCGGTCCCGTTGCCGGTAGACCAGATGGCGATGGTGTTAGACCTCCGCCACCCTCGGCACCTGGCAGCGCAATGCCATTCGCATCACCCCGCCCTATGGCAGGACCTCCAGTCCCTGGATTTAGGCCTTCACCGGTTGTTGGTTTTACTGATCAAATTAGACCAGGACCACCTCCATCACATGCTCCGCCCACATCAAACAATTTTCAGCAGTTTTCAGCTCCGCAATATTCGGGGCCTCCGACGAATCCTCCTATACGTACACCTCCTGTTGGACCACCTAACATGAACATGGCCTCTCCTATGCCACCTAATATGCCTCCACCGATCCAACGACCTGGTGTTCCAGCTCCAACACCACCCCTTACCTTCCGCCCTAATTCCCAGGTTCCTCCGCAACCTTATGCTCAGGCTCCTCCGCAACCTTTTGCTCAGGGTCCGCCACAACCTTATGCTCAGGGTCCTCCGCAACCTTATGCTCAGGGTCCTCCGCAACCTTTTGCTCAGGGTCCTCCGCAACCCTTTAATCAGGGTCCTCCGCAACCTTTTGCTCAGGGTCCTCCTCAACCTTATGCTCAGGGTCCTCCTCAACCTTATGCTCAGGGTCCTCCTCAACCTTATGGTCAGCCTGCCTACGCCCAGTCTCCCTCACAACCTGGTATGCAGGGTTTTGTAGAGGATTTCAGCTCTCTGTCTTTGGGAGCCGTTCCTGGGTCAATGGATCCTGGACTTGATTCTAAAGCGTTGCCAAGGCCATTGGAGGGGGATGTGGAGCCAACTGTCTTCAATGATATGACAATGAATTGTAGCCCTAAATACATGCGCCTTACTACTAGTGCTATACCAAATTCCCAGTCACTTGCATCAAGGTGGCATTTACCACTTGGAGCAGTTGTTTCTCCACTTGCTGAAGCTTCTGAAGGGGTCAGTACCAATGTTGATAGTTCTATTACCAGAATTTTTTTACTTATATAAAGTATATTTTATTTTTTCATGTCAGATAATGTGCTTGCTATATGCTTAACATGGAATCCTCTTTTGTTTTTAGGAGGAAGTGCCCATATTAAATTTTGGTTCAGCAGGTATTATTCGCTGTAGAAGATGTCGCACATATATAAATCCTTATATCACGTTCACAGATGGTGGAAGAAAGTGGCGGTGCAACATGTGCGCGCTGCTTAATGATGGTAAGCCATCTAAAAGATTGCTTTGTTTCACAATTTTGATATTGCTGTGGACTAGCTTAGATCTTGATTCTCCTCTCTATCTTTTACCATTGGCCTACCCGAATTCAGTAATTTTAACAGGGACTTTTAGTTTACAAATATTGTTCTAAACTGATGCTGAATATTCTTTTCTTAGTTTCTGTGCTGTAGTAACTTTGTTGCTGTATTATTTTTGCTGACATTGATCACTATTGGGGTAAATATCTTCACTTAATCTTCATTGTATACGGGGAGATATCATTCAGTTGTGTTATTGTTGTGTAGTGGACATGCTTTTATAGGCAGATAATAAATCAATAGTCTCATGCACCAAAATGTTTTCATTCAAGATTCTGTTGCCAGATCTTGCCAAGATATTGACACTAGCCCTTTTCTGTTTTTATGTAGTCCCTGGTGATTATGTTGCTCCCCTAGATGCCACTGGCAGAAGGATTGATGCAGACCAACGACCTGAACTTATCAGGGGTAGCATAGAATTTGTTGCACCAACTGAATATATGGTGCGAGCGCCTATGCCGCCTCTGTACTTTTTCCTCATTGATGTGTCAGTTTCGGCGGTTAGGAGTGGCATGCTCGAGGTAAGATAGATCTGAGAGAAATAGTTATGTTTCAATTCGTGTTACATGCTTCATAATGCCAATCTCTTTCTCCGCACCTTGAATGATTTTGTTGTTTACTTTTCATTTTTTCCGTCATCTACTTTTTCCTTTCCGTATAGCTGCATTTTGTAAGCTCATTTATTAGTCTTCAAGTGCTTCAATGGAAAAAGAGGATTAAAAGTGATAAGATGCATGAAGTTAGATAGTGAAGCAGCATTCTGGATTTTTGATAAATGAATAAAATGACTGGAAATCCGTTTGAAAAGGGGATAACAGGATGTGGATTTGATTAATTTGATATGGATTGACATGATGGGTTATGTTTTAGTGGTGGTTGTACTGGGATGTACGGCTCGAAAAAAATATTGATTCAGAAGGGGGGGGCGGATAGAAGGGGAAACTACAATGGACTTGTTTATTAATAGCATGTCTGTTGTGGGCCTGTGGCCATTTTACACATTGCTTAACTAGTATTCTAGCAAATTCTTCATATCTCCACGGGCTACCTATCAAAGGCAATAGAACGTTTTCCAGCAATTTTCAATATTGCATTCGTGGTCTATAGGTTTGTATCATGGAGAATATTGATCTTGCAGGTTGTGGCTCAGACTATTAAGTCTTGTCTGGATGAAATACCTGGGTACCCTCGAACACAAATTGGATTTATAACATTTGACAGCACCATACACTTCTACAATATGAAGGCAAGTAGATAATATCAATTGTGATTTAATAAGTTCCTGAAATGTTCCTTTTCTTTTTTCTCTTGTCAAATTTTCTTGTTGCTAATCCTTGTCTTCTTACTGTTGCCAGTCAACTTTGACGCAGCCTCAAATGATGGTAGTATCAGATGTGGATGATATATTTGTCCCTTTACCAGATGATCTCCTTGTGAACCTTTCCGAATCAAGAAATGTGGTGGAATCGTTCTTAGATAGTTTACCATCCATGTTTCAAGACACTGTGAATGTAGAATCTGCTTTTGGTCCAGCTCTTAAAGCTGCATACATGGTCATGGTATGTTACCCTTCTTCATTACGACTATATGTTGCTGACTTGCAGTCCATTTGAAAAAAACTATACTGTGTTCATTAGGCTCTGTTCTGTTCGAATTATTTTGACTTATTTCAGACAAAATAAGTTCAGATAAAATAAGTTTTTTTCAGGCATTTTTACGCACAGATGAGTCCATTTCAGACAAAATAAGTTTATTCCAAATAAAATAAGTTCACCTAAGTTCAGATAAGTTAAGATAATATAATTTAAGACAAAATAAGTCGAATAGAGTGGAGCCTATATTTTTCTTGTACTGTACGATTACATAATCAAGTTTATTTGTTTGCAGAGTCAACTTGGGGGTAAACTCTTGATTTTCCAAAATACATTGCCTTCTATTGGATTAGGTCGGTTGAGATTACGAGGTGAGGACCCTCGGGTATATGGAACTGATAAAGAAGCTTCTTTGAGAGTACCAGAAGATCCATTCTATAAGCAAATGGCAGCTGAATGTACAAAGTACCAGATAGGAATTAACGTCTACGCGTTCAGTGACAAGTACACAGATATAGCTTCATTAGGTAGGAGCTATTCCTTATTGTACACATATCTGCGTCATTGTCTTTCTCCTCCCCCCGCCCTCCTCCTAGAATGCCATCCAACTTCTAGTTTCTGTAGTTTAACTCTTGCCACTATTCTTTAGAAAACAACACAAAATGCCTGTTTTATTTACTAGACAGCATTCAAGTGCTACTAGTTTTTAGCAACTAGCAGTCCTGTAAGGCTTGCACTGTTAATTTGACGTTATTTTATAAACTATAGCGATACAGGAGGAAAAAAAATTCTTTAAGGTAATTTCAGGATTTGACAAAATTTTATGACTTGGATAGATTTTAGCTCATTATCCTATTGTCTTGTTTACTTTAAATATCAATTGCAGTTAGCTTAATTCCTTCTTTATGTTTTTGTTTGGAAAATCTGGTGTTAAGGTGCTTCAAACAGTTTCACACACTATATTTGCCGTTGTGATCATCCCGTAAATTACTTTCCCGTTCTTGGAGAACAAACCTTAATGTAATCAGTCTGTTTTTAGGTTTTTTTTTTGGCCTATCCAACAATGTGCGAATGGTTATATTAGGGGTGCAATGATATTTTTTATATATTTCAAATGTACCCTTATCAATTGTACTTCTTTACATAATTTATTGGTTGCAATTTTGGGGTGAACCAGGGTTGTTAATGCTTAGATTTTATGTTCCAAATGTATCCTTCATATAGAGAACTTTGAAATGGCTGCATACATTATGGAATGGAGGGAGTAGCTCTCAAGGCGGATGAATAAGTTATGTTACTGCTAGATTATACTCCGTATTATGGTTAAAGTGATCTGATGTAGTTAAGCTGAATTAAAAAAAGGAGTAAGATGAGAAATTTCAGATCCAAATGTATATTAGGAGTTTGTTTGAATTTTTATTTTTTGAAAGCAAGAGAGATTATATTAATAACCTGAAACTGGTTAAAAACTAGGCAGAAAGAGACCAAAGCAATCCAGCAAAGAGAGCAAAGGAAACCAACTGCCAAAAACAGCAAGACTCAACAACCTGAGTCTGAACAACCCTACAACTAGCTATAGAGCATACAACCAGTTCCTATCTGACTCATTGATTCAGTTATGACTTATGACAAACTTTCTGTATTCTGTGTTTAACATCAAATTTTAAATACTGAACTATAGAAGCTGCTGTTGGGACAGCCCCCTCCCAAACTGAGTCGTTCCTTGCTCTCCAAATTTGATAAACTAACCCTGCAACAGCTGCATAGATGACCTTGCTCTTGAAAGCATTTCTGCAGTATCTCCTTGTCCAATTGAGGACATGTAACACATTCTTCCCGTTGAGAGTAATACCCAACCAGTCTGAAACATCAAGCAAGCAACCATAGCTGTAGGAGCAATCAAAGAAAAGATGACTACTGGTTTCTGGACCAGTACCACAGATAGCACATAGGTTGTCAGACCCAATGCCATAATTAAACAGTCTAGCTTTAGTTTTGTGTCTGTCCAACAAAGCCAACCAGAGAGAGAATCTGTGTTTAGGGAGAGACATCCTGTTCCAGATGTACCTAGACCAGTATAGAGTTCCTGTTTGCATGCACAGCTTGGTATATATATTCTTAATTTAGTAGGTAGGACTCGTAGGAGTGGTGAGCCAAGCAGTGCCATGTAACTTGTCATTACGAAGACTTTTTTTATATAGCCTTGTCATCATATAATATTAATCTAGTTATGACTAAGGTGACCAGATAGAATCTCCAAGTCAAGACTGAAGAACCTGTTGGCAACTGCACTCATGTGTTCAGCTGACAAGTCTTCTATTTTAGGAGCAATAAGTAAATGTTGGTCTCGGTACAAATTAAACTCTTCAACTCTGCTTCAGGAGTGACTTGACTGGGAGTTTGAGTTAAGCCCTGGTCTAGCAATTAGCTGCTTCCCTGTAGTTTTGAGTTTTTGACTTATTTGACAGCAGAAGCAATGAACCCCAGATCATCATAGCTAATCACAGTACTCGGTCAACGGTAATTTCAGTGAAGAGGCATATTGAAATTTGTATGATATCTTCTCTAGTATTCGGAAATTGGACTTTGTTTCATTTGACGTCGTGTAATGTTTCCTTGAAAATTAAATCAGCTACCAGCATCATAGATATATTGTACGTTAAGGCTAAACTTTCCACCTATATGTAGGAACACTTTCCAAGTACACTGGTGGCCAAGTGTACTACTACCCCAGTTTCAGGTCAACCATTCACGCCGACAAATTGAGACATGAATTGGCGAGAGACCTCACCAGGGAGACTGCTTGGGAGGCTGTTATGCGCATTAGATGTGGGAAAGGTTGGTTTATGTTTTATTATTTTACATGCATATTCAATTCCGTTGTACTTATTTCACTCTTCTGATCATTGACTTGGTATTCTCACTTTAAATAAAATCTTTAATTTGTAGGTGTAAAGTTCAATTCTTATCATGGCAACTTCATGTTGAGGTCCACTGATTTGATAGCACTTCCTGCTGTGGACTGTGATAAAGCTTTTGCCATGCAGTTAGGCCTGGAAGAGACATTACTGACAACTCAGACTGTGTACTTCCAAGTTGCGTTGCTGTATCCTTCAATCTTTGGATTTAGATGTTTAATATCAACTTTTATGGGAGTAGTTTGTTTTTCAGACTGGGAACATTTTTAGAATTGGTATTTTCATCTTATAATAATGAAATTATCAACTCTAGCGTCCGCGTGATGCCTCCATTATGGAAGTTGTGTCTTCTCTTGTCATTTACTGGGAAACTCTACTTCACCTGCTTCTGTTTGCATCTTGTTGGTAATGTGTATATGTTTTGTCTGGGAGAGGGTTAGGGAAATAAAGTGTATTTTCCTTGACAATATCTAGATATACGGCATCATGTGGAGAAAGACGTATTAGAGTACACACAGCTGCTGCACCAGTGGTTTCTGATCTAGGAGAGATGTATCGTAGAGCTGATACTGGTGCCATAGTTTCAGTGCTTAGCCGGCTAGGTATAGTAAAATGTCCTCTTTTTGTGGTTCTACTTGTCCATTAAACATTGTTATTTTATTTCTTTTTTTTCGAGTTATGATTTGCTAAACATGTTTTTTTCACAGCAATTGAGAAAACTTTATCCAGTAAGCTGGAAGATGCAAGGTCTTATTTGCAAATGAAGATTGTCAAGTCCCTAAAAGAATACCGTAACTTGTATGCGGTACAACATCGGTTGGCTGGAAGGATGATTTATCCAGAATCATTGAAGTATTTGCCTTCGTATGGTTTAGCACTTTCTAAATCAATGCCTCTTCGTGGAGGGCATGCAGATGCTCTACTAGATGAGCGCTGTGCAGTTGGGTCAACAATGATGACTTTGCCTGTTAAAAGTCTGTTAAAGTTTTTGTATCCTAGCTTGATTCGTGTGGATGAGTTTCTATTAAAGGTATTTTCGAGCAAATTGCGGAAGTTAGGATATTGCATAATGCTGTTGATTTAGTCAATATCTAAGCCCACACATCCATGTCTTTTCTATAGGCATCTTCTCCGGACGCAGATCTCAAGAATGTTGAAAAACGCCTACCTCTAACGGCAGAAAGCTTAGATGCCAGAGGCGTTTTTATTCTTGATGATGGGTTACGCTTTGTCATTTGGATTGGAAGAATGTTTCCTCCTGAGTTGGCTGCGAGTTTGAATATAGATTTTGCCTCCGATCTTTCACAGGTAATTTCTCACACTTTTGTTTATTATATTGCATTTAAAAACTATTCTCTCTGATTGTTTCTGATGAACTAGTCTCATTTGTGCTTGATTTTTAAAGTTGACTTTAGAAATTTGTATTACGTTTTGAGTGTGTTAACTGTGGGACCAAAATGATTTGATTGCACCACTGACCACTCTAGAGCTTAACAATTCTTTTGAATGTTACTTTCGGTTTCTTGTAATTAGTCAGTTGGCTGAGTCTTTTGAAATTTTAATGCTTCGTATAAGAAGCATTTCACCAACTTCTTTTGTTTATTGTTTGAGTCTGTTATAAATCATTTCGTTATTGGACTAAAACATGTAAAGTTTTCATAAGGCCCAATTTCAACTCCTGGTTACGTAGCCCTGTGTCCCGTATTGGTAGCCAAGTCTAAGTAACATAACTTTTAACCAACAAAATGTCTTTGCACAAGTAATTTTTACATTTTATGACATTAGAAATGAGCTCTTGAAGCTAAAGAGAAGAGAACATTCATATTGTCTTCAGAAATAGCCATAAGTTATACTCTGTTCACAAAGAAATGGAGTATGAACAATTGAGATGGAATTTAATTTTGAAGTTGCGCTAGAAGCGTAGAAGTAATTTAACATAAATGAGTTCAATCCTTGAGTTACAAGTTTCAATTCTTTTCTTTATTATTATGAAAGAAAATGGGACAAACGTATATTTTGAGCAGGAAAACTTTATTTTATATACCTGTTCAACTTGTATGACATGTTTTGCAACTTGTGACCTCTTTAGAATTTTATAGTTTATAGTGACTCTTTGTTACACGTTCTTGGCTGGTTTTTAATGTTTTTATTCTCTTATTTCCTCGGTCCCTGGCACTAGAAAGTGTGATCTTTTCTTGTAGTTGGTGATTCAATTTGGACGTGGTTTGTTGACCTGTTTACCTGTCTTAACAAATGGGTAAAAATATGTCCATGTACCCAATCAATTCGGCTAGGCTAGGACGGCTACTACTGAAACAAAGGGGTAATAAATGATGGTATGCTAATATGCTATGAGTATGCAGCCATGCAGGTGAAATATTGTTTAGGAGGATTGTTGGGAATCTGAGTGAGCATTGGTCTAGATGAATGCTTATAATGTGATACATCGTATAATTCTATTGACTTCACTCATGCGGATCAGCTGAGTGGCTGACAAATAAAATGTATTATCCTATTTGATACACGCGTGCTTGATTGGCGATTTTTTATCTTTAACTGTAAGACTGGTTTTAGTACATCCAAACTAATATTAGGGTTTTGACCTATGTTACTCCGATACTTCTCCGGACGATTGGTGTCGGTGTCGATACGACCCGACCCGCGACACGACACTCGACACGTGTCCGGGAAGGTGTGGACACCGGTGTCGGAAAAGGGTCCAAAATGCAGTGTCGGAATCAAAAAAAAAGAGAAAAAATTAAAAAATTGCCATTCAAGAAAACCCTAGATCTACAATTGAAGATCTTCGATAACGTTGTGAACCTCAATAGCATAGGGTTTTTACTCGCCCGAGTGGTGCGAGAACACCGGTGTGGTCGCCGGAAAAAATGGTGCTTGAAGGATTAAGATGTATATGTTTCTGTCGGGGATGAAAACAGTCATGCGAACAGAGCAATTGTGTTCTCTCTCCTCTCCCTTTCTCTCTCTTCCTTCTTATGTTATGGCGGCCAAATAAAAATGGGATGTATTCGGCCAGCATTGAGAAGATAAAGGAGTTCTAGGGCTGTATTAATTAATTGGTAGAAACAATTTTAGATTGGGCTAAATAAGGCCCATCTTGTTTCATGTACGGTGGTTCATCATTTTAAACATTCCACTACTTTTTGTTATATTTTTTTGAGTGTACAACTGTCAGCCACCAGGCCCCCCACCATTCACCTTCCCCTTTCCTTTTTCCGTTTACCTTTTCCCTATACAAACACATTTTTCAACACTTTTTTACTAATATAAAAACTATGTTTTATTTTTATATAAAGTGTCGTTTTTTTTATCCGACACTTTGTATGGGAGCCGTGTCTAAAAAATAAGTCAAGACACTCCTTTGACCGTGTCGGAGTGTCTACAAATGTTTGGATCGGAGTGTCAGACACTCTGACACCTTGTCGGACACGACACCGACACCCGTGTCTGAGTAACATAGGCTTTGACGATTCGATGTTGGTGAAGATCCCACCTTAAATTGTCGGATTTTTTAGAAACCTCAACGGAATGGATTCTAAGCTTCTGGGTGTTGTCCCATAGATTATCACACATCACACATTTGGAACCATGAGAAGGTTTAACCAAGTTTGTCAATTATGTTTTTTATTGATTCGCTCATGCAGTCATGCTGGAGTTAAAGCTGTTCTTGTCGGTTAAAGAACACTTTGCTATCATGGATTTCAGAAACTTGTGTCGACTTGTAGCTGTGTCGACCCTAGTAGGTAGCATATTCTTAATTATTCTGCCATCAAATTTTCTTATCCAGGATTGTACAATGTCTTTTGGAATACTTCACGTCAGTCCCCCCCCCCCCCCCTCCCCGAAACAGGGGGTTGTCATAGACGAAGTATATTGTTAATGATTTGGGTAGGATTGCTTCTTTTATTGAGAACTGCTGCGCCTTCCTTGTAATTTCTTGGCACTTGTCTCTGTGGTGGGTCGATCTTTCTTTCAATAGCTATTTGAATTTGTCGCTTGAATTTATGCTGCAGTGCTGCTATTTGTAGTCTATAAATAATATGCTTCAGGAGCCAAGCGACCACTGTGGCCTTACATGTTCTCTAAATTATCAGGTTAATGGAAGTAATAATGAAATGTCAAGGAGGCTAATGGGGCTACTTAAGAAACTGAGAGAAAGTGATCCTGCTTATTATCAGTTTTGCCATCTTGTAAGACAAGGTGAACAACCCAAAGAAGGGTTTTATGTTCTGTCGAATCTTATTGAGGATCAGACAGCTGGTACAAATGGCTATGTTGACTGGATTGCACAAATCCACCGGCAGGTCCAGCAAAATGCATAATAAGAAGATGTATAAGGTTTGTCTGGCTATTTCATGTTTGCTTGTATCGTTTTTCTCCTTTTCATCTCTATCTCAAGTTTCCTCAAGCTTTTCCCAGTCTCCTACCTTTTTCAGTAAAATAAAATGACAATGCACCTTTTGGTTTGTCTATTGATATGCTATTTCCTTGGTGGTTTAACACTTACTTGCTCTTTTGCTGCCTACCTAGCACAAAATGATGCTCTCGAAAGAACATATAGTTGAATATAAAGGACCATATCTCAGCTTCATTCGTACAAGTCATAAAAAACATGCTTTTCAAAATAAAACATTTTGGTACTGTGAATAGAACATTAACCGGGAGCGTAATGGAAAATTGCACATCATGCTCCTGTGTGAACTGTGTAGGGCTGAGCATCATCACGTTTCGGATTGGATTTCTGAATCCGAAATTTGTCATATAATGTCTGTATCCGATCTGATTGAAGTTTTTGGATCAGATACTAATGAATATCCGGTATCCAATTTTTTCTTTGTTCAATGCATGGCGTAGCATTTACTCATTTTGCATACTTCTCTTATTTATAGAAAACAACTACTAATGTCTCATATCATTTGTTAAAACAACACATTGCTTTTATTTGGTAACCATGTGCAATTCATCACATAACTAGGAGAGAGAAAATATAAATATATGTGCAAAAACCACAAACCTACACAAAATTAAAATTTTACAACAAATAAATTGAAGGAAAAATAAATGGCACTTGGCTTTCTAGCTTTAGTGGACGAAGAATAAAGAAATAGAGGAAAATGGTAGATGGCGTGAAACTTGGGCTCTAAAGTTCAGAGAGAGAGAAAGGGTGGGGTGGGGCCGTGGGGGGGAATGGCAGATGGCGTGAAATTTAGGCTCTAAAGGTCAGAGAGAGAGAGGGGGGGGTGGAAAGTGGTAGGTTTTTCATTTTTGGAGTTACAGGAGAGAAAAAGATGACAAGTTGAGAACACAGTGGAGTAATGTGAAATTAGCAGGCCGCAGAGTTGGGCCATTTGGGTTATATTTGATATTCGTCCCAAAATAGCCCCATTTCGGATAATTTGTCTGATATATGATCCCCGGAATCAAAAATCAATATCCAAAATGGTATTTGATATCCTTTTTTTATAAAAAATCAGATCGGTACAGTTCGGGTTTTTGTTTCCTTATACTTCTGCTCAGCCCTACTTGTGTGTAGAATGTAGCAATTGGTCTACTTAATTCTGAGAATGATCTCTCTTAGCTAACATATTTGTCATCGTGAAAAATTTGTTCTGGCTGGCTGCTGCTTTAGTTGATTATCAAATTGTATACGTTACTCCATATAATATTACGGAATATTTGTTATTAAAAGTGGTGAAGATGTGGGATTGTAAATTTGTTTGACCTACAAGCTTGTTTTCTGCCACAGTGACCCTTAGTATCTACTTTGTTGTATATACAAACTTATGCCTTTTTGTATTTAACCCCCATTCCATAATACTGCACAGCTAGGGAGGGAGTGGTTTCAGAATAGCTTTAGCTGCAGTTACTGAATATATTTTTCAGTACTGTTGTTACTTTCTGGGGATAATGACTTCAATCTCTATCATCTTGGTCAGTTGGATAGTCATACTAGAAGAATGTAGCCTCTCTTCATGACCTTTTGGAGAGATCCATTCAAGCACTTGATTCTCTAAGGCTCCGTTTGGTAGGGCGTAAAACGTTTTCATGGAAAACGATTTTTCCCTTTTCAATCATTTTACGTTGTTTGGTTGGGTAAGGGATGTAAAACAAATTTCCATGACTCCCTCAAAGGTGGAAAACCCTTTTCCATTTTCCTTCTTTCCTCCTTACCTCCCTCTCCTTTCTTCCCCTCAATTTTCACCATCTTCACCCATTTTCCTTTAAGTTACCAAACAAAGGAAAACTAGTTTGGAATTATGTTTTCCCTTGGAAAATGTTTTCCATGGAAAATCATTTTACAATGAAAATGTTTTACGTCCTACCAAACGGAGCCTAAGATTTCCAAATTATGATGTTAGAAATTGAAATGTTTTCAGCAATTCTCTAACCTTTGCAAGCATGACGAATAATATTCGGGGTTCAATAGGAGAAAGTGTTGTCTCAAATTCGAACCGAACCTAGATTTGATTGGTTTTGTGTTGTTTATCCTGCTAGGGCATTGACTAATCATTAATCCTATTGCTGAATTCATGCTGGAATTTCACTTCTTCACATACTTACTTTCACCTCCCCTCAACCCCATCTCCCCAACCCAAAATATGAAGAAAAAAGAAACCAAACTTGTGTTAGGTTTAAGTTTCTGAACCCAGGTTCTGATCATGCAGGATGTGTCATATGACAAGAGATCAATTTTCAGTGTAACAACTTGCACATCATGGTTAATATGGACTCTACGACATGAGTCCTCAGGAAGCGCTGCTACATGCTCCTCTCAAGAAAGCGAGAATATGTTGGAGGTACACGTAACAGGCTGAGATTTTGTGAACAAATTCTTTTTTATTCTTGTTAATTTATTATTAGGAAAGTTGTACTTTAGGGAGATCATAATTTGTTTTTTGCTTTTTTTCTTCTTCCAGAAGTTGTAAGCAGAATTTTCTTTTCTTTTGCTTTTAGGAAGCACATATATTTCCTATTTTGTGTGATCATATCTTCTTATCTTGTTGGCTTCCTCAACATTGGCCTCTTGTTTTAAAGGGTGTTGTGAGTTGTGACATACAATAAATGTATTAACAATTTTCTCTTTTCTTCAAGGCCTGTTACTGAAATCGTTCGGTCTTATAACAGTATTTTCGTTCATTCCCCTAAACATCGTCTCTTACGCCCGTTCACCTACGAGCACTTTACTCCCAGGTGTAACTTCAATACAATTATTTGAAGTACGTCCGTACTTGCAATCTACAAGTTCATTTATGCTTTGAATTTGAATTTGAATAAGAGATTTATTAGGGAAACTGAGGAAATCCATAATATAGGTTCGTTAATAAAAAATAAAAATTTCGTAGCATATTGATCGTGTATTCGTGTTCATAAACTTGCGCCGTGCCGTGCTAATCCGCTAGCAGAGGCATATTTGGCACAGGAAGGTGGCAGCCGCCGGCCTGCCAGGACTAGCAACCTTACCATAAGCCATAAGGTAGATGTTAAAATTGTTAATGCATAGATAGGACTATAACCAAAAGCTAGCTCAGAACTTGTAGCATAAGTGGACCTGTTTTCGTATGTGTAATTATTGAAGGCATATTTTCACTGAAACTTGACAAAGGCTCAAAACAAGAACAATAACATCCATGTCTTCTTTTTTTGCAAATTGAAGCTTTAGGACTTGTCCTTTTTTTATATATATATAAGCTGGCATACAATACATACATACGTAGTATATGTTACTCCGTGACCATTTATGATTTATATAATATTGTAAAACACCAACCAAATTAGTGTTTGCCTTTATTTAGCTTAGGATGCCTTTCCAGTATACTCCGTACTCAGTTATTTAATTTTATTATACAACCGGTTGTACCATTTGCTTTCTAAATGAGAAAAAAATATTGTTGGTGGTACCATGTATGAGCCTCTATATTGCCACTCATTTTTATCCAACTAGACATGAATAGGGGGAAAAAATATTGTACCAAGTACTCCATATATGTTTGGATGTCTTTGGGTATCATTGTTAATTGGTAATGAAAATAGTATGTTATCAAATTTTCACATGTTCCCAATTGAAATCACATTTGTTTTAACTCGAGGAGAAACTACAATAGTAACTTTAATTATCCACATTGCCTTAATTATCTACAATTATTATTTAAAAAATTAATGCCTGAATTAAAATTACAACGCTCTCAAAAAATAACAGAGATCCTTTGTCTCATATTGGATTCACCAACTAGCATAAAAATACCCAGACTGTTCCTAAGAATCTGTACTAATTTTGAGTCTCATAGTAGTATGATTGTAGCTGTTGAAGCGTCTAAATTTGAAAAGGTAGGACACGATTTGAGAGTTGGTCTTGCTTCAAAGATACTCCACAAGTGTTAGTGGGGGCATTGCATGGTCATCAAGGATTCACAAGAAACACTCTTTTTCATGCACAAATATAGCCCTTAATTGTAAACAAGCAAGACCCCATGCATGGCCCCCAATACCCCATCATAGCATGAACTAGGAAATTTATCAAGAGAATTGCTCCTACAGCTACTTGTATGTCTCGACTCTCGAGAGCCAGCTTGCTAGGAAGCTAGGTAGTTGATAACTTGATATAGAGATATATATTATGCGCGTTGAAATAAGTTTATAAAGATTACGACATTACCATACATTATGATGATACGAGTATAAGCCTATCCTTTTTTTTTGGGTGTGTATGATCGAGCCACAATGGCAGTATAAACTACAAATGGGGCGGGGGATTCGAATATGTGACTTATTGTACACATGCCCTCATCTAAGTCAACATGCACATCATTGGTATAAACCTTAATGAGTCGTAAGAATAATTGTAACGTTGTATATGGAGTAAGGATATCGCATTGATCTAGATTTGTTTAGGCCACCCGAGTTATATTAGATATATGATTAAAAACAAATTAAATAACAAGTATACATAATCTTATTGAACTTGATTTATCAATAATGGAATAATATAATTAAGCTTCTGTTCACTTGTGATCTTTATCAAATCTATTATTCTTCTTCTGTACACTTTACAGAGATTTGATGTTCTTGGCACCGAAAATTCGACTGATTTTTAGCTCCAAAACAAAAAATCGATTGCTTTTCTGGTTGTTGGCATTGAAAAATATTTGGTTAGATGTACACATTAACTTATTCACCAATAAGATTTGACCAAATGGTTAAAATTGAGGGTCTGTGTATAATATGTCAGATAAATTTGAATCCACGTGTAATTTATATTGCCATTGTGGCTCATTAATTCATATAAGAAAAACATTATGTGGTTACTTACTCCCTTCATTTCATCCTAGTACTACGTATGATTTAATAGTCGCTTAGGAAAACCCTTGTTGTTATGTGAAACTTGAGCGACAAAGAAAGATACAGAAGGGTGGAAAATCCCGTACGTGCTAAGTAAGGGTGCATTATTGTACACTATTCACATGAAATTGATATAACTTTGTACAATGTAACGCAAGTACGTACTATTATTTCACTATTGATGTTGCATCAAATGATTAAATGGACGGATAAAGCTTCTGAATTCCTTTCTATCATTGTATGTATTATTGTACTATAACTTCCCAAAACAGCACAAACTAACTTCATTTACACTTTTTAAATGACACCGTACGGAGTAGTTTGACGGGGAAAGGCCGAAAGGGTAACAAACTAACGAAAGCTATACCTAGCAACGCTCCCTAAGTTATCGGGGTTATCAGATATAATCCGAGATATTCTTAGTGCTTGTTTGATTAACATTTTAGAGTACGAAAAATACAAATTCTCGAGAATTTACATGTTAAGTTGACAACAAAGAGTGGAAATAGAAGTTAAGATTTATGAGAATTAGAACTTACCACAAAAAACAAGTTAAAATAAACTACCAAGCCACCTCCTTAGTCAATTAAATATCATGCAAAGTTCATCTAGACAATATAATAGAAGAAATTTCCTCAAAATTGTGTATGAGAATTAATTTCCAATGAAATGTAACCTCCCATACGCAAAGAAAAAAAAAACCTTATGTAAACTTGTATTTCTGTGAGAATGAACTTTTTTATAAACTTGATGCTAAGCTTGAGGATGTACATTAAATTAACCGAAATACCAATAAGGTCTTGGTCAGAGCTTGTGTACAATATGCCACAAATTCGAATCCTCCCTCTTATATTTGAAATTTGTATTACACTTACTGCTCGTTCAAACAAAAAAAAGTTGAAAAATTATTATATTAACCCAATTTACTATTAAAATAAATCCTCCATAATTCCTCTCAACAACACCACATAAAATATTTTGTTCACATGTAATTAATTACAAGATTGCACTAGTAACGTAGTCAAGTGGCCAATGTAGTTAAAAAAATAGTGATACAAAATAAGACAACTAAGGCTACTAAGCTATAGCTAGTATGTAATGTAAGGTGATATTCTAGTAACAAACTAAAGACCCTACAATTTCCACTTATATTATTTTGGTTAGAAATTACAATTTCCACTCCTTTAAACTTTGAACATATTATTTCCAAGTGTTACTAAAGGACCATCCTATCACATGGGTACTAATTAATTTTTTTACACAAACATACAAACACATCCAACTCATTCATTTTCAACCCTAGCTTCTCCACAATTTCCCCTTTATAAACACAACACCCCCTTACTCCCTTTCTTGCTCCACCAACAACCCTAAACAAACCTCCCTAGCTAGCTTACCTCAAACTTAAGATTACAAACTCTCATGGCAAACACTAAGCTCATCGCCGCCATCTTCATCCTCTCCCTCGTAACCCTATCGCCTTTTTGCAACGCATGTTGCGGTTGCCCTAAGCCACCGGCGCCACCAGTCACACCACCAACTCCTTCTAAGAACCATTGCTCAATCGACACGCTTAAGCTCGGTGTTTGTGCTGATGTACTAGGGTTAGTCCATGCAGTCATTGGAAACCCACCTTCTGGAACACCATGTTGTTCCCTACTAAAGGGACTTGCTAATTTGGAAGCCGCAGTTTGTCTTTGTACTGCCATTAAAGCTAATATCCTTGGGATTAACTTAAATGTGCCTATTTCCCTAAGTGTTCTCCTTAGCGCTTGCCAAAAGGAGCTTCCTAATGGGTTTAAATGTTAATTATTAAGCTCGCATACTCGGGTGATTTGATTAATTAAACTATAAGAGATCCAAATTAGTGTGAGTGGGAGTGAAATTTAGCTCATTGTCTCATTTATGTATCACTATGCCTAGCTTATATATAGCTAGGGTTTTTTCCCTTTTTTTTTAATTATTATTGGTGTTACATAATTTGCATGTATTTTAAATATGAATGTACTACGTATTATTTTGTTGGGTTTGAATCTTTGTTTTTTTTTTTTTTTGTTGTTATAATTGCATTTGTGTTCAGTGATTCAGTGCATGTGAATTTCTTTCAAAAAGCTTTTCTTTCATTGGCCCACAATAAATACAATCCCACTGCTATAATTTTTTTTGTCAAACTTTGGTTTTTCGTGAGCCAATAGCTTTCACTTGTGTTTGTTTGGTACGTTTGGTGCATGATAAAACGTTTCTATTTGGCTTTTCTTTGCTTGAATAAATTCAAATTGAGGGCATGTCGTACAATAATAATATACATATATTACTATTTTTATATATATTGTTGGATGAACGGATCATATTCATTTTATTTTTTAAAATTTCACGCTCTCTCCAATTTCATGTCCCTTCATCACAAAAAAAATTCTATGTCTCTTCATCTCCAATAAATTTCATATCCATTCAACTCCAATAAATTTCAAAAATAGTTAGCATTACGAGTAAGTTGTTTGCATGGAAAAACACAGAAGGACCCATTTAGGAAGTGAGCCAATTTTACAGTTGCTCTTACTAAACGATTCTGATATGGTGGATTTGTGGTTACAATAATACCACACGGGGTATAATGCACCAATCAATTTATTGAATCATATTCCATCCGTTTCGAAATAATAAGGATATTTTGACATTTGATACTATTAACAAATTTCAATTTGACTATCATTTGTTATTTATGGGTAAAAAAATATAGTCGTGTGGAGTCTTATTTGATTCGTCTCGATATCTATTTTCAGAATATCAACTTTTTATAATTTTTACGAATACAAAATTAGAGATATTAATGTCCAAAAATTGACATTGACGTACAAATGCGAAAAGATAAACTTTCTCCATTAGTTCGAAACGGAGGGAGTACTTAGTATGACTTAGGCCGGAGCATGGAACTCATGAACGATTGACCGATTGTGTTGTACGTTTCAATTGGAGGCATGCCCGGTTTGAACAAGGGGCGCGCATGAGCGGAACTACTGCGGAAGCATGACCACCCCTCTAATATTCATTTTTGAAAAAGAAATGTAAAAATTATTATTATAATTAACATATATTATAAATTTTATGGTTCCACCTCTAACTAGAGCACCATGCGTTCATGGTGCTTCACTACTTCGTGATGTTCGAGGCTGGTTTTACCGTACACTATTACTCCGGAGTACAACTTTACAATTACGGAGAAATTACAAGTATATATACACATTATCATTTATCAGGCATATGTAGACAAAGAAAATTGTACAAAACAATAGTCAAAATCACTATATACCTTTTCATTTTTATTCATGCATGTGACTTAGAAAAAAATAAAAAAAAATGATGACTGAATTCTCCTTTCTTTCTTTGATGTATCTCTCACGGTCTCACCTTTCAACTAAATCAACTTGTTCCTCGTCCATTGCTCCTTGTGACTTGTGTTTGTCTCACTCTAGAGTCTAGCTCTCTAAAATGATAAGTTTAAACACAAACTCTATAACGAAATCT
This sequence comes from Spinacia oleracea, assembly GCF_020520425.1. NCBI lineage: Eukaryota > Viridiplantae > Streptophyta > Magnoliopsida > Caryophyllales > Amaranthaceae > Spinacia > Spinacia oleracea. The sequence goes on from NC_079487.1 coordinate 107,157,716, forward strand.
TCCAAATTAGTATTCTCCCTTCTTTTTTTTTTTTTTTTTTTTTTTTCTTGTAAGGAAACCTTTATTACAATTTACAACCCCACCATGCACTAAGTCTTCGATCATCTCCAATGCTCAATGGAGATAAAGTTTTGCTAAACATGAGCCTAATTGAATATTGTCATTTTTTTATAACTTGCTCCAAAGGTATTTAGTGTTGCACATATTGGGAAAGTTTGTTTATTAACCTAGTTTGTGCACAATGTAAGTGCGCAATTTATAATGTAATATATAATCAACCTACGGAGTAATTACAACCCTCCCTCGTGTTTTAGTTTCCCAACTATTTTATGTCCATATATGCTAGTGCACGCGCGGAATTTCAATAAAACCAGAAAATTAATAAAATAGTGTTTTAGAAGTACGTAGTCTGTAACATTCGGAGTAATTTGATAGCTCCGTTAATGTGCATAAATTAACAATTTATTAGAATCCGTGAATCGCACGGGCTAAAATCTAGTATTAAATAAAAAGAGAGTTTTTGAAAATATCACCGATGGAGTTTTAAAGTTACGAAAATAAAATAGACGTAGGTATTCACCGTTGAAGGAATAAAAACGCTCATACGTCTCCAATATTCTCTTAAAATTAACTCCCTCGATAATTAAGCACCAACTGATTAATAACCCAAATTCTTATATGAGACTGTCCTCACCATCAACCGATGGTGAGACCAGTTCACACTTGCGAATTTAGGTATGTTACTTCTATAGTTTAGACATGTTACTTTTTTTTATAATTTTAAAGGAGGTACTTTTTTTAGTTTAGGTATGTTACTTCTATAGTTTATACATGTTACTTTTTTTATACGGAGTAGTTTTAGGGGAGATACCTTCTTAGTTTAGGTATGTTACTTCTATAGTTTTGACATGTTATTTTTTTTTATATAATTTTAGAGGAAGTATTTTTTTTAATTTAGGTAGGTTACTTCTATAGTTTATACATGTTACTTTTTTTATACGGAGTAGTTTAGGGGAGATACCTTCTTAGTTTAGGTATGTTACTTCTATAGTTTAGACATGTTACTTTTTTTTAATAATTTGAGAGGAGGTGTTTTTTTTTGTTTAGGTATGTTACTTCTATAGTTTAGACATGTTACTTTTTTTATATAATTTTAGATGAGGTACTTTTTTAGTTTAGGTATGTTACTTCTATAGTTTAGACATGTTACTTTTTTTTATGCGGAATAGTTTTAGGGGAGGTACATTTTTAGTTTAGGTATGTTACTTCTATAGTTTAGACATGTTACTTTTTTTTTTATATATATAATTGTAGAGGAGGTACTTTTTTAGTTTAGGTATGTTACTTCTATAGTTTAGATCTGTTACTTTTTTTATATAGTTTTAGGGGAGGTACGCTATTGGTTTCGCGCTCGTCACACCATCAAATTGATGGTGTGACTGGTCTCACAGGAGATGCGCTGGATTAATAATTAGTGTTGCACATATTGGGAAAGTTTTTTATTAACCTAGTTTGTGCGCAATGTAAGCGCACAATTTATAATGTAATAATCAACGTACAGAGTAATTACAACCCTCTCTTGTTTTTTATTTTTCCAACTATTTTATGTCCATGCTAATGCACGCGCGGAATCTCTAACCTTTAAAATACTCACATTTGCAACACTATGCTTATCAATAGTGTTTTGAGTCACAAATTCATGAAATTCACTATTCCTAAGGAAATGTTTTGCATTCCTTCCCTTTGCAAGCTCTATCATACTTCTTCAATCAACCAAGGTTCAAACCTTGTAAGCAACAAATTTCCACATTTTTTTTCACTTTCTCTCTTTTCTGTTTTCTGTTTTCTGATTCATAAGTGATAAATATTATATAAGGGAAAAGCTTGGCCCCAATATTATTGATGAACAAGAGTATTATTGATGAACAAGAGTATTTATACACCCACTAACCTTCCTAATACTTTCTAACTTACGTAACAACTACAACATTAATACTTTTAATACTTTGTAACTTACATAACAGCTAGAACATTATTACTTTCTTAATTAATTAGGTATAACATTTAATTTTCGTAACACCCTCCCTCAAGTTGGAGCATGTGTGAGATTAAAAATGCCCAACTTGGAAAAAAGAAAATCAAATTGTTGCTTCCCAAGAGCTTTAGTAAACATGTCAGCGAGCTGTGAGGAAGTGGATACATAAGATGGTTCAATTACACCATCTACTATAGCATCACGAACAAAATGACAATCAACCTCAATGTGCTTTGTGCGCTCATGAAAAATCGGATTCTTAGCCATGTGCAAAGCGGACTAACTGTCACAAAATAATGGAATAACTTTAGGATGATGAACTCCTAAACTCAACAACAATCCCTTTAACCATTTTAATTCACATGTAATCACGGCCATGGAGCGATATTCTGCCTCTGCGGAAGAGCGAGAAACAGTGTGTTGGTTTTTTTTGTCTTCCATGAAATAGGCGAATGACCTAAAACACAAACCAACCTGTTAAAGAACGACAAGTGATGGGACACACTGCCCAATCTAAGTCGCACCATCCTTGCAAAGTTAAATTACTGTCAGCACGTAATAGGATACCCTGCCCTGGTGTACCCTTCAAGTACCGAACAACTCTCAATGCTGCATCCCAATGGTCAACTCGAGGCTCCTGCATGAATTGTGATAAGATATAGACCGAATAAGCAAGGTCCTGAAGAGTCACAACTAAATAGACCAGGCGGCCTACAAGCCGGCGGTAAGCCCCAGGCTCCTTCATTAACGACCCATCAACTAGGCCAAGACGATGATTTTGTTCAATGGGAAAGCCACACGGCTTTACGCCTAACAAACCTGCTTCCGAAATAATATCAAGAGTATACTTCCGTTGACACAAAAATAATCCTGAATCACTCCTCGCAACCTCAATGCATACATAACCAAAACGCATAGGCAATTCTGAAGAAACCTTTCAGAATTTACAAACCATAAAACACAAATAGAGAAGAAGATAAGGGGATCGGGAAGGAGAGGGAGAGATGGAAAGGAATGAAATTATAGTTTGGTATATATTCGTTGGAATCCCTGAAAACAGATATATTGAAACTCCTTTGGGAACAAATTAAGGAAGTGTATAATCTCATCTCACTGTGATATGATCTAAAAATGAGGGGGGGGGGGGGGTATAGGGATACCAGTTTAAGTTAGGATAAGAGCTTTTAGTATGCTATTATTTATCCAAAAACAATGATTTCTCAAGCAATTAACAAGAACCTTTAAAACTTGTCAACCCACACAAGACATAAGAAAGGGAAGATACTTTGAACTTCGAGTCTGTGATGGAACTGGCATACCGACACAATGCCTTTTTAACACGTTCTCTGAAAATTCTAAAAAAATATTTAGAATATATAAGATCTGCCCTCTAACCTATTCTCGAACTTATACTTTCAATTTACTTCTAAAATTTAATTTTGTGATATACTTACCAACTGGTGAAGCATGTCTATTGTCAGGTTGATCAAAACGACTTCAAAGATGTGCTCGAAACACTAGGCACGTTCTACTTCCTAATCAAAATTAACCTAGCGACGACTCTTTCTAGGAACATTGTTCTGCAATTGCGCCTCAAGGCATTTGTTCATGAAGAAGCAGAAGAGCATTTTGGAACGCCAGTAAACCTTTCCATTTGTTTAGTATGCCACGAACTAATTGTTGTGTATAAACTTTCTTTAGTTTTGAGAATTTCTATAAGAATAAGTAGCTATATGCTACATATATGTTCTTTACTAATGCCTTTTGCAAATAGGACTCTTGAAACTCAACTAATAGCTTATTGTTATATTAACTAGATTTTAGCCCGTGCGATGCACGGTTTCTTTTAAATATTTATATTAAAATAAAACTCCTATATATATCAACTGCTATATTTTATATATTAGATTAAATTGATTTTTTTTTATTTTGGATTGAATTTTATTTTAGAGTTATTTTTTAATTATTATAGTGTTTGATTTTGGATGAAATTGTATATAAGAAATATTAATAATTATTTAATAAAAATATTTACGTGACACCTAATTATTTATCTACGTGGCATTTAACTTTTTAATTCAAAAACAATTTTGAAGTCTTATTTTTCATTGGCCGAAACCATTAGATTTTCTATGTGGCGCTCTAATATTGGATTAATGTTTGATTTTGGATTGAATTTTATTTTAGATTAGTGTTTGATTTTGGATGAATTTTATTTTAGATTTATTTTTTAATTATTAGAGCGTTTGATTTTGGATGGAATTGTATATATTAGTAAATAATTAATTAATTTAAATATCTACGTGGCACCTAATTAATTATCTACGTGGCACTCGATTTTTTTAATTCAAAAATAAATTAGAAATCTTATTTTTCATTGGCCGAAACCATTAGTAATCCTAGGTGGCGCTCTAATAATTCAGCAAATATGCCTTATTTATATATGTATATTAGATATTAGATTGTTCTATCTATTTGTTTAGTTCGTTTTGCCATTTGATTTCGATATCTTGGGGCGCGCGGTCCAACAACTAGTTTCAATAAAACCAGAAAGCTAATAAAACAGTGTTTTAGAAGTACGTAGTCTGTAACATACGGAGTAGGTGTTTAATTTGATAGCTCCGTTAATGTGCATAAATTATGCCATGCAATCATGCATGTAGTAAGAAATAATGGAAAACATATACCCCTAGCTTTTGTACCGTTAACCTTGTTGGCTAATTAAGTCCCCCGGCTTCCGCCTCGGCCCCGTACATTTTCCTTGAATTGGCAGTTGACACTTGACACCCACATCTGATCTGTTCTTTAGTGCCTTGAATTTCACTGAATTAAATGTTACTGAAGTGAAATAAGTAATACTCCCTAATTAAGTAATAATGATAATGATAATATTGTTTAACTGTTCTGAATAATCGACATGTAGGCCTGACCTATTCTTTTGTGCTGAATTTAACTGACCAAAATGGAAATGAACGGAAAAATAAGGCCTGGAACTAAAAATAAGAAACTGAATTAAATTTAACTGAACTAAACTAAAAATAAGGCCTGAAATTGAAAATACACCAAAAAGAATAGGGTCTCACTCGTCCATCTTTTATCCTTCTAGTTTCTAGGGGGCGTTTTATTCAACTTATTTGACCTGAACTCACCTGAACTAAACTTATCAGAAGTTATTAGAACTTATTGAAACTTATTATTACTAATAATAACCAAAATAATTATAATAAAACTAATTATAATAAATAATAATATTAATAATAAATAAATAATAATAATAATAATAATAATAATACTAAAAAATAATAATAATAATACTTACTCCCTCCGTTCTTGAAAGTTAGTCCACTTTCTTAATTAGTTGTTCTTTTTCATTAGTCCCTTTTGGAATCTTTCATTATTTATCTAATATTTTACTACCTTTATATCCTTATAAATACCCCAAAAGCCCACCTGTTTACACTCAATTAAACTTTTATCCCCATTAAATCCCCCAAAGCCCCAATTATTTCCCTCTCTTACCCATAATAAATAATGAATAATGAATAATAAATAATAAATAATAAATAATGAATAATAAATAATAAAGAATAAATAATAAATAATAAATAATCAATAATAAATAATGAATAATGAATAATGAATAATGAATAATGAATAATGAATAATGAATAATAAGTAATAAATAATAAGTAATAAATAATAATAAATAATAAATAATAAATAATAAATAATAAATAATAAATAATAAATAATAAATAATAAATAATAAATAATAAATAATAAATAATAAATAATAAATAATAAATAATAAATAATAAATAATAAATAATAAATAATAAATAATAAATAATAAATAATAATAATAAATAATAAATAATAAATAATAAATAATAAATAATAAATAATAAATAATAAATAATAAATAATAAATAATAAATAATAAATAATAAATAATAAATAATAAATAATAAATAATAAATAATAAATAATAAATAATAAATAATAAATAATAAATAATAAATAATAAATAATAAATAATAAATAATAAATAATAAATAATAAATAATAAATAATAAATAATAAATAATAAATAATAAATAATAAATAATAAATAATAAATTATAAATAATAAATTATAAATTATAAATTATAAATAATAAATACTAAATAATAAATAATAAATAATGATAATAAAAATAATTGATTAATAAAAATAAAAACAATAATAATACTCCTTCCATTCTTGTTTATTAATCCCTTATGAAATATTGAAAAACTCACTAAAAGGACACCTTGCATGTGAATCTCTAAAGAATCTCACCCATGTGGGTAGGAAAGAGAAAAAATTAAGAAAATATAGGTAGGTGGAGTGTTTAGTGTTGTTAAATTAGAAAATAAAGGGACCACTTGCATATTTAATTGAGATGTAAAGGGAATTACAATTGTAATATAAGGGTAAAAGGGGAATAATTGTTGAACAAATAATGAAATATTCTAAAAGGGGCTAATAAAAAAACATCTCAATTCGAAAAGGGGAGCTTGTACATTGGTTGGCCTTTCAAAAGAGCTCTTGGAGGGCTATCTACTCTCTCCACCACTATCACTCTACAAGACACACTCAAGAATTCATTCCTAAAAACACCCAACATTACGTTGGTTCCTCAAACGAGCTCTCCAAAATCTTTTTTACCATTTGATGGTCCACAATTAATGTCTTTTAACCAAAGTTATTATCCACTTTTCAAAGTTACTCTCCACTTTTCTATAGGAAACAACTCTTGGAGAACTCTTGGGCAAGAGCTACCTTGAAATAGCTCTCCATGAAAAGCTACTCAAGAGTTCCTCAAGAACCACTCAAGAGTCAAGAGCCCCAATGTTGGCCAAGAGATAGTTCTTGTTGGAGAGCCGCTATGCTCTAATAAAAAAGAATGGAGGGAGTACAAGCTTTGTTCAGTGCCTTATTTTATTTAAACAAAAAAAAAGTAAAACCACTAAGGGTATGTGTATAAATTATTTTCACCCCTGTTCATCACCCATGTAAAGAATAAAGTCATTTGCATCCATCATTTACTTGGATAATCATATTCACCTAATACTCGACACACCACCTACCTGTGTACCCGATCACTTAACATTCACCAACACAATCTACTTTATTCAGTTAAAGAATACTTCGAGGTAGGCGGGTCCAACCGAAATAATGCCTTGAACTTTTTTGATGTGACCCGGCCCAGCCCTCCTTTTGAGCAACTCTAATATAGACCACTAAAAATAAAAATATTCTAATTTGTCAAGAACTTACAAGATACTCCATAGATCATCATGATTCCCTTGATGGTGAAATCAATGTACCAGTATGCTAACTTCTGATATCCATAGTAGCGACATATGTTACACATTGGATTGCCCCCATCGTTACTATTAGTCCAGAAGTTCTGGTAGGATTTAGATACTTCTGTAGCAATTTTTCCTGTATCACGTATCAAGTTATAACATTAGCTTGACACTTGATCATATTTAAAATTAAAAATGATCATACGTTGTTAACTAAAAAAAACATAAATATTATATTATACGTAGTGCCTCGATAACGGTTGAGACGGCTAAGAAGATAGAGTTTCCTAATATTAAAAGAATGTCATAATAGTAATGGTGTTTGAGAACATGTACGTGGTTTCTTGACCCTTAGGACAAGGGTAATCAATCTTGGGCATTACCCACTTATGAGGCCCGTGCTCTATTACTGTCCCCGTATAAAAGCTAAGAATTACAAGCCAAACAACGGCGACAAAGGTGCCTACCACTTTGGCTCTCCCAGGCTCCCAGCCCAACTATGTAGGTTTGAACTTTCCCACCTAATTCAAAGAAAGTCATGATAAATGAATTAATTAATATAATATGCTTATCTCAAATGAATAAATGTAATTGCAGGGGTTGAATCTTCAATATACTTCTATTTTGGAAATTTAGTGAAACACTACCTTTAAGTTTGGTGGTTTTGTGAATTGCTACCTTTTAAAAAGGAAATTATATTTTACTACCTTATAAGTTTGGTTTGTTTGACTAACACTACCATTTGCCGTTTTTTGTTAATGTTTTACGTCTTTGGACTCCACTACAACGGTTATTTAATATGGCAAATGCACAAAATGACAAATGAACAGAGATATTTAAAAGAATAGAAGAAATACACGACGGAAAACATTAACGAAAAACGTCAAATGGTAGTGTTAGTCAAACAAACCAAACTTATAAGGTAGTTAAATTAAAAAAAGTTTTTATAAGGTAGCAATTCACAAAACCACAAAATTTAAAGGTAGTGTTTCACAAAATTTCCTTCTATTTTTAACATTGTCAATTAGAGAGAAATTAATACTTCATACCCGAGTATGATGGTAATGATAAATGTAACGGTTGACAATAAATTTGATATTGATGTTATAACTGTAGCCAAAGCCAACTTCAAACCCACTACTAGTTAATTTGTTTTGACGAGAAATATGAATTTGAATATATGATGTTTTGATCAAGCTAGTTAAAATGAGAAAGATAACATGTGACTTTAATGTATTCTGAATTTTAGAGATGTATTGTAATAATGCCAATTTATATGCATAAACAATATTTATGTTACATTAATATTTTATAATATACATGTGTAATATCTGCATAATATATGTGCAATATGTGTATAAAATATAATATTAATTTGTTTGAACCTTCAACTTCAATACAAATTGTTAGATCTCTTTTGCCCCAAAATTTACCAATTACGTTAACCCATAAATTTAAATCTACTACATATAAATTATTATATATAATTTCCCTTATATATATTTATTTTTATTTATGAATATTTTCTTAAATGATGTGAGATGGACAAAGGGCAATTATTTGCCATGCAACATCTCTACCGTGTGATTTTTTTTTTTTGGGTGTGAGAGAGCCACAAAGGACAAGGCGATAAATGATGTAGACGGGATTCGATTCCAAATTTTGGGTACCACCCCCTCAAGACTTTATTTGAAGCAAATAAGATGGTGTGTTGAAAGTTAAATGATACTAACCATTACCATGTATTTCAAAAACACAATCCACGGTAACCAAACCGTCTCGACTTCTCTGACTTGGATAGTGGGGTGGCTAGCTTTCCTATGTGGTTTGTTCGGGTATGTTTTTCTTTAACTCTTACTATGTCAATTATCAAACACGAAATAATTACATTATATGAATTATCCCTATCAATAAGATTTCAATTTTCATACATGTTAAAAAAAATTCATCTCGAACTCATTAGCACGAGTAATAAAATAGTGTAATCCAAATTTTCAGTATTATTAAAGACCAAACAGGCGGGAGTCCCTAATATTTATACTAAGTATATCAAATACGAAATAATTGGTTTTGTGTTACACTACTATGAAGTACATCCTAGACATTATGATCAATTGATCGATCACGTATACGTATAAGGTTTTATTTGATGTTAATATACGTATAAGGTTTTATTTGATGTTAATATACTTTCACTGTGTTAATTAATTACAGTGGAGTAGTTAGCTATAATCCGACAATGGTGGGCTTGGAACTAGTTTCGGCGGTTTCAGTAACTATTTCCGGCGATGACATTCATCATAGTCGTCATTCTCGATCAGGTATATTTTGTTGAAGCAGTTACAAATTTAATTAACTCCACTTTTTTGTTATTCTACGAAGCATATAGATAAAAGAATGTGGGGTCTATTAACGAATTTAATTTCTAGACAATCATCTCTTCCGGTTTATCAACCTTCCTTACTAATTGGTCATTGAATAAAAGGGCGTCTTTTACGTATCTGTCTTTCGCCCAATTACTCTCATCATGGTAATTGTGTTTGCCCCATTCTTTGTAGACGAGCCACTCCATACAGGAAGAGAAAGGTACGTAATATATGATTAATTATTTCATATACGGAGTACGAAAATGATAAAGGTCGCAACATGCGACCTTTAAGCCGTGTCACAAAGATGACATGGCATGCTTATGTGTCAAGATTTAAATTGGAAATCAAAAAATTTAACTTATATAACATATTATACATGTTTCAAAAAAAAGTAGGAGAATCTTAAAATACTAATTTGTTTCTTTATTTATATCGATTATCTTATTTACATATTTTCATAGTAAAACTATTGCATTCATAGTAAAAATATTACGATGACGCATATTCTACGTGGCGCTTATATGTACCAATTAAACTGCGACACGTAAGATTGTGACAACTAAATGTTGTCGCGACTTGCGACCTTTATCATCACCCTACGGAGTATTTAACTTTAGAAAAATTTGTAAATTTCTAATGGTGTTGTATTCATGTTTTTTGCAGCATAATTGGAGTTGTTGTTATCTTCATCGGAATCTACCTCCTTATATGGGGTAAAAAAGATGAACGGAAAAGGAGATAGTATAGGAAACTTTTATCCATGGAGTACAATTTGTATCATGTAGACTTTTATGATTAAAAGTCGAAACATTAATTTGTAATTTGTAAGTAAAATTTTCATTGTAAAATGGTCAAGTCAAACCTATTAAGTCCAACAAGGGCTTTCATCTCTATGATTTTCTTGATTGGATATATTTTCCTTTTCTTGATTAGCTTGATTGGATATAATTTCAACTTTTGTTACTTTTTTTACTAATTTTATTATTTTCAACTTTTGTTATTTTTTACTAATCCCAAATTTGGATCAAATATCAAAAAGAATATCACGCACCATATTATCACGCACCATACAAAGTAGAAATTAAAAATCAGATGAGAATATGAGATTCAACAAAGTAGCACTACAAGAAATTGTATTATTAACGACGGAAAATCCCGTCGCGAAAGGCCAATAATCGTTGATTAACGACGGGATTTCCTGTCGCGAACCCGTCATAAAAGGGGGCCGTTGTTAATAGAAATCCCGTCTTAAATCCGTCATAAACCCGTCGTAAAAGACATTTGCGACGGTTATTCCCGTCATTGTTTGGTTGTTACCCCGTCGCAAAAGGCTTTTGCGACGGGATTTTTGACCCGTCGTAATTAGGTTGTCGTTAAAGATACAAATTCTTGTAGTGTAGTTGTACGCAATGACGGACCCAATTAATCGGAAAAAAAGAAAAAAAAACTAGAATTTTAAATACTTGTCCAAATAAAAATAAGATTTATATATTTAATCAGCAACAAATAAACATAAAGGCAAGATGTTGGAGTGGTTAGTGAAGAAATATAGTTATGCTATTGTCCCATTTTGTCATGGGTTCAATTCCTAGATTGAAGAAATTTGTGTTTTTTTTTAAAAAAATACTCAGCCTATTAAAATAATTTTTCAATTAAAAAATTGGATAGACATTTGTCTACCCAATGTACAAAGTATATCCGCCCCTGACTTAGCCGTTGTTTTACTCTCATTCCATACTATTTTAAGATAATTTATTTAAAAGATTAAATATTTGTCTTAGAGCAGTAATTTCACATATAGAATTTATTATTATACATACGAGTACTTAATTATTCATGTGAAAATAAAAATATGGGGTGAATTCACTCAATTTAGTACTAGTCCTACTATCCTAGACTCCTAGTCCTATACTCCTATACGGAGTACTCCGTAATAAATAATAATTAAAAAAATTAATCATAATAATAATCATCATAATAATAATAATAAATAATAATAATAATAATAATAATAATAATAATAAAATAATTATAATTATTGTTATTGAAACTTACTGTAACTTAAATTGAGCTTATGTCAAAAAAAACTTATATAAACTTATTAGAACTCATAGGAACATATCTAAACTTATTGGACCTGCAACTTATATTTTAAAGTTGAACAGAACGTCCCCTTACTCTCCTTAAATTTTGTGTCATTCTTCTTCGTTAGTCTGTATAATTTTTAGAACAACAAACAAAAGTCGTACATAAAATACATTTTCTTACAAAACACAATGGGTCCTAATTAAAGCGAACAATATTTACTCCATCACAAATTCTTGTTTACAAGGGTTGTACAATAAATATTGTACACCAGAGTAAAAATTAACTCAAAATGTTTAAAAGTTAAGCTTATATATGTAAAAGTTATCCATTTTTCAGTGATAATTTTTTTCATTTTAATAAAACTTATTTCTTCAAAATCATTAATAATGTATAAAATTAATCATTTAACTATTTAAAATGTTTATCTATCAACGTTTTTTTTACTAATATAAAAGTTAATCAAAACTAGGTTAAAGTTACAAAAAAATGGGTAAAAGTTATTTTGGTGTACAATAAATTTATTGTGCACCTAGTGCGCACAAGACCTTTTGTTACTCCATATTACCCCCATACAGTATACATTTGTAGATAAAATTTACTTAGCGATACGCTGCGTTACACGTGTCACATATTAGATGGAGGGATACTAGATTTGTATTAGAACATGATTTGAATGAAGACGAATCAGATGTGCTAAAGACATTAATTCCTCCGATGTTACGTACGTTCTCTAATGTCTATGATATATAGGATCCTGGCTGGTCATGCATTTGCCCTCCGATATATGGAGTACTATGTAGGATATTGGATATATGTTGGATTAGGTGTAACTTAATGATAATGAAAGGAGAATTCATGTACACTAAAGTTTTAATAATCTTTCACTTATTGTACGCTATGTTACAACTTTTGTATTTTGTCTGTTTATTTCTTTTGTTATCTATCATTAGTGTTTCTGCCACGCGTTGTGTCTATTATTAAAAGATTTGAAATATGAGTAAATGTGCACACAATTGAAAATATATTTTTTTGGTTTCAAGTGATCTTTTTCCAAAGGTAAATGATTTATTTAACAAATTTGATACCTTAGTAAGTTTTTAAAGGGGCTCCAAGCCTTCAAAATTCAACTTATATGATAGAGATTATTAGATGTTTTGAAGAATGGAAAATTTTAGTTGAGATATCATATGACTATATATATATATATTCTAATGAAAGTTTATTTTTCCTGTATTTATTTTTAAAAGTTGCTCAACTACATAAAACTTCTTATAAAGTAGCTCACTTTTTATGTATTCTTTAACTTAAAATGATTGTTATACATGGTTTTTTAAAATGTATAGCTTGTTCGAGGTTCAAACTTTTGTAAAAAATGCAACCTCTTGATCATTGGCCAATTATAGTATTTATTGTAACTTACCTCCTCCATTATACTTGAGTGATCGGGCGGTAGGGGCCTTGAGGCGAGGGTTTTGCCTTTTGAAAAGTTTGTATAAGTCCAACAAGTCTAGCACTCCACTGAAGCCCATGTGTTGGGATGTTTGATGTGGGCTGGTGGACTAGCTAGTTGTTAAGTTAAATCCCACAGTGGGCTGGACTTGTGTAGTAGCAACACATTGTTTGGTGGGCCTCCAATAGATGGATCAACATATATAACTAAAGACTCCACGTAAACATAAACTCTGATATGTGTGAACAACAAGTGTAGTGCTGTAGTGAACAACATAAGTTGTACTCCGTAACTTGTAAGGTCCCGTTTAGGTCATCTTGTTTCTCCTGATATGATTTGATCTTATTTTTTCTGATATTATTTTTTAGAATTAAAATTTAAATAAAAATCTAACAATTATTAATATTAAATAATTTACAGGTAAAATAAATGTTATTCAAATTTATAATATTGTTTTTATATTTCGTATTATTTATTTGACTTTGCTCATGATTAATCATTCCTAGACTTGTCTAGGTAAGAACCAATCTATCTAGTATTGGACATGATCTAGATAGATTAGTTTTTATCTAAACATGATCTAGATAGATTGGTTCTTATTTAGATATAATCTAGACAAATCGGTTACGATCTGGACATATGAGTTTTGGTCTGTCGGCTCTAATATGTACATGCTCTGCGCAGGTCATTCATGATCTGGATAGATCGGTTCTGATCTAGATATATGGGTTATGATTTGGATATATCGGTTCTGATCTAGACATATGGGTTATGATTTGGACAAATCGATTCTGATCTGGACATAATTTAGACGGATCGGCTTTGAGCTGCACATGATCTGGGCCGATCGATTTTGGTTTGGACATATGGGTTCCGGTCTAGATCTGGACATATTGGTTTCGATGTAGACATGATTTGAACAAACCGGATATGATCTAGACATGATATGAACATATCAATTTTGAGACATATAGGTTCTGATTTGGACATAATATAGACATACCGTCTCTGATTTAGACATGGTCTGGAGATTTGGACAGGCCGGTTATGAACCGGATAGATCAATCAGATCTGAACATATGGGTACTGATCTAGACATGATCTAGACAAATCGGTTCCGATTTAGACATGATTATGACAGATCGATTTTGATCTAAATATATTGGTTATGATGTGGACATGATCTAGATTCTAGACAGATCGGTTATACAACTGTGTTCTAATCTGGACATGACCTTGATAGGTCGGTTATGAGATGGACATAATCTGGACATATCGCTTATGATCTAGACATGATCTTGACATATCGATTTTTATTTGAACAGATGACTTCTGATCTGAACGTGATCTTGACAAATCAATTTTGATTTGGACATGACCGGGACATATCGATTCGATTTTTTCTCCTCCTTTTAGCTAGTTATTGATTTTGTTATATGAGATTGAATATTATGTTAATGTTTTTTCTTATATCAATTTTTTTATTAAAACAATAATATTAATGAAATAATAGTAATAATAACAATAATATAGATAATTACCAATAATAATAATCTGATTTAAACTGTACTTATTTTTTCTAATTTAATTTGATTTGGACTTATTTTTTCTGCTCTGCTCTGATCTAATCTTATGTGATCTGATATGAAATACAGAGTAAGTTATAAGTTTCTGAAATAGGTGAACTAAACAAGGCCTAAGTTAGCCATTCTGAATACCAACCCATATGGAGAGTCTATCCAATATTCCAATTAGTTACGATCTTACGAAGTACGGTACAAAGTATATGTTTACTATTCTCACAAGAAAGACCTAACGAAGTATGAAATAGATGTTTTCAAGATCTAAACTACTCTTGATACCATGTAAAATATTATTGAAGGAAAAATATTATTGTCCATTCTCATTGATGACAAACTTTATATAGTGTAAAAAAAAATAAAAAAAATTAAGGTAAACTCTAAAAAACTATCCTAAATAATGTAAACCACGTCATAAATTATATCTCAATAGGACTTTTCATAACATAACTTTTACTTACCGAAACAGATACACCCTCAAAGGCTCTATTAATCAAATCAAACCACTGCTCGTTTTCGTTCTAGACTAAAGTCGAACTTGGTGACCAAGTACGGGTTTGTACAAGTCTAGATAGGACCCAAAACCAGAGCTAAACGTGAGAAAGAAGGGTGAAAGAAAAACACAAAGGTTGTGCAAATTGCAAAATTGTCCCTTTTTGATGCACAACAATTCCAGTCTCTGTCTCACTCTCAATCCCACGCAAACTCTAAATTCTCTCTCTTCTCTTTCTTCGTCATCTTTGAATGTCACCTCATTTATTTGTTTTAATCAATTGTTAATCTAAGTAATTAAGAATATTTTCTTACTTGGTTGACAAAACCCAAATCAAACACCAATTGTATGCAACAATTCAATCGATCGGATCAAATTAGATAAACCCTAACAAGGGTTTGAATTTTTGATCCTCAATTTATTGATTTTTGTTGCGGAAATTGAATTGGGGAAGATCAAGATGATCAGGGGGAGGAGTCCACCCAAGCATCGTCATGATGGGACCTCCCCTTTGCCTATGGGGATGGATTGGAGTCCCCCTCCTAAGAAATGGGTACTATTTTTTCTCTTTCCTCTTTTCTGGGTTTTTGTTATTTTGCTTGTTTAAGTTCAGAATTTTGCTGTTTATGTTTTATAATTTAAGTTAGTGTTTTGTTATTGTTTTTTTTTTTAATATATAATTAGTTGCTTGTTGACTAATACGGCGATTGAGCTTAATGATTTAAGCAATCTTGTGGAATTTTTAGAGCTTTGATTATATTGGATCCGTGAGATTTACGATAAGGAAGTTTGTGATTTATGTGATTGACTGCATTAATGGCTTAGTCTTTTTCATGGTAAATATGATAATCCTTGTTGCTTATGATGTGTGATCGAGTGACTGTGAATATTGCAATAGTGGAGACTAGGGGTAAAGAATGAATTGGATGAATGGCGCATTGTTTGTCAATTGTCATTGCTTTTGAATGTCTGCGTTTTTTAGATTACATATGGATAGGAATTTTGACCCCTTTTTGAAGGGCGCTGGGGACAGGGAAGATGTATAATGTGTATCTGTGATTATGCATGATTTAGTTATTCTGTTGATCCATAAGCATGTATGGTGTTTGTGGTGAAAATGGTGTTCCTATGAACTAAGAGGTGATAGAATTTTTCATTATGCAAGGTTTTTAATCAACTCGTGCTCATTAATAGGCATTGAAAATGAAGTAAATATGTAGTCTTATGCAATTGCACAAGACTTTGGACTTGACCCAGGAAATGCAAAATATGATCATTGTATGATTTGTATCAATAAAGATCGTAACCTTATCTACCTCTCAAATTTGTATATCTTGAAAATATATTATTTACACTCCAAATCCTGTTCTTATCTTATGTAAACTTAGTTTAGTCGTGAACTGAACTCGCTAGCCCTTAGCATAAAATATCTAAACACATAATACCTGAAAATTATTTATTTTAGGTGAAAAGAGTCGAGCCTTAGTTATTATAATTTGAAAGAGTCGGGCCTTAGTTATTATTATTGCACAAGACTTTTGGACTTGACCTAGGAAATGCAAGATATGATCATGGTATGATTTGTATCATTCAAAGATTGTAACCTTATCTACCTCACATATTTGTATGTTCTGAAAATAGATTATTTTCACTCCTAATCCTGTTCTCATCTGATGTAAGCTAGCCCTTAGCAGAAAATATCTGAAACTTATAAAACCTGAAAATTATTTGTTTTAGGTGAAAAGTGTCGGGCCTTAGTTTCATTCTAATTTGGAGGAATATATGTGGTGGGTACTAGGTAGGTTTTCATCACTTTCATGTGAACAACCTTTTTGCAGGCATCGCTGTAGCTTTATAGTGTGAAGACTCTACATTTATTTGATGAATACAAGTTTTTCCCATCTCTATCAAATGCATGGGTTGTTTGCATGATTTCTTTTAAGTAATTATTCGGATATTTTTTTGATATTTTATATAACTGCTGAACTCTATCCTATATCTCTGGCTTTATTTGTATAATTGTGAGATCAATTGCACAAGTCAAGATCTTCCATTGTTCTGTTGACTGGAAGGTGCTTAGGTTACTTAAATTCAGTACCCTTTCTGGTATTGCCAGTTGTAACATTGAAACTTTCGACTTGGAGCTTATTCATACTGACTGTCACTGTATATCCGGGTCAATTTGACATTCTTCTTTCATTTGTACCTACTTCTAGAGTGTAGTTTGTTAACTAGAAACATTTTACTGATGTAGGGTGGTCGTGATACTGTATGGCCTCATGATCCTCGCTCTGGATGGAGTTACTGTGTTACTATTCCTTCTTGGGTTGCGCTTCCAAAATCAAGATCAAGTTCTTCAGATCCTGTAGTGGTACAGAAATTGAATGTCTCTCCAATGTTTATCTATGCCAAGGGTTAGATGTTGTTTTTCATTCTGTTAATTATGTTTTTCAAATTTGTATTGGTAGTTGGAGAACCCTGCCCTAAATTTGGTTAAATGTAGTTCTAAATAACGCTATACTCGTATGAAGTATGGATTTTGGATCAAAATAGACTGTTTAATATGATAACATCACATTATTTTGTCTTCTGCTTGGCATGTGTTGTGAAATAGCTTGCACTCATGTATGTTCGATTTAAGTGTAGCTAGGCCCATAACAAATTATAGGGGCAATACTATGTATGTAGTTCCAGAGTGTAAGGGACACTTTGGGTACCAGTGTGTTAGGGTATGGTAGATTTACTTTCGGGAGATAGATCTTCTATTTCTAGTTCTCCTTTAAATCTAGCCTTGTTGCCCATGTGCCATGTTGATCCTAGTTAACATTTGATCTTTTAACAGTTTTACAGGATTTTGGTGGGTATTCAATCACCAGCAGGAGTTACCACTACACGAGGAGTGCTGAGAAGATTTAATGATTTTCTTAAGTTATTTTCTGATGTAAGTGAAGATTTAATCGCTTTTTCTATTTTCATATTCGTCACTGAATATGATTGGATTGAAGATCTAATAAAGATAAAGTGTACAAATGTTCCCATAATTATTGAAGACTACTGGGTCAATATTCTTAGTTATTTATTTGTTTATTCTTTCTGCCACTGTACTTACGCAGCTGAAAAGGGCATTTCCTAAGAAAAGTCTCCCATCTGCTCCTCCTAAAGGTCTTTTGCGAATGAAGAGCAGGGCACTCTTGGAAGAGGTTAGTACAGTAGCTAAGCAACCATCTGTTTTTTATCTCTTTGCTGAAACTTAGGTTTGTCAGCCTTAACGAATCGCATTACCCTTTAATATTATTTCTTGCTCTAGCTTTAATTTCATATTTCTTGCATACAACTTTAGTATACCAGAGCAACAACGACAATACCATTACCCTTTTAATATTATTTCTTGCTTTAGCTTTAGTTTCATAATAACAGAGCAACAACAACAATACCAAAGCTAATTCCCAAAAGAATGATATTTGCTGCATGAACCAGGAATTTATTTTCTGTTGTCGTCCACAAAGATACCTTCCTCCATTCACCTCTATCTAGTTTTATATGCTTCGTATTTCTTGCATCTTTTTGGATTTTATCTTTCTTCACATTAAGCCATCACTGGTTGGTACGTATGCAATAGTAACTTAAACAAACATTTTCCAATATGGTTGCAGCGAAGGTGCTCTTTGGAAGAGTGGATGTTGAAACTTCTTTCAGACATTGATATATCTAGGAGTATGGCCGTGGCATCTTTTCTCGAGCTAGAAGCAGCTGCTAGATCTTGTATGAGCTCCGTAACAGCTAAGGCTTATATCTAATCTATGTGTCCTTCTTTCTTTTACTCATGTCTATTGAAACACACATCTTATAATATTAGATCTACTAACTACTATCAAATACAAAGTGTTTTACCAATTCTCACACATTAAAAATCTGCTGAAATTAAGTTAAAATTATGTTGGTATTATTATAGAATAACTTTTATGTTTTATCACAAGAAATGAACGACTCCAATTTTGGATCGGGAGGGAGAACCATATTTCTGGACTTATACTATTAACATTCTTCTGGTATCTTGATTTTTCTAATTGCTTTAATTTTCTTCTTTTTTTAGAAGTTTATTTCTCTTTTAATTTTCAGCATTCCTAGAAGCAAGTCAGCCGCCTTCTACAGAAAATCCTTCTACAACCAGCAGTGTATCTTCAGATCAAAACCATCCAAGTTTAAGCTTACCTGCACTTGCTAGTAGTTCATCAATAGCATCAGATTATGGTAGTGACACTGCTTATGAAACATCTGAACTTGGAAGTCCCAGTTTTGGAAGGGATGATGTCTCTGAAGTCGGTCTAGAAGAGTTGACCTTGGACGAAGATTTGACAAGTCCAATGGAAAAGATAGTTAAGTACAGCATGTCTAATATTGACGAAGGCTTGTTGATGGGAGAAAGTATCCTGGACCAATTGGAAAGTTTCAAAAAGCATAAGGGGCAAAGTAGACATATTACAGATAATGGGAGTGCTTTGAAGTCTGCGAGTCTGGCTGTTGATAGGGCAGGTAGTTCATTTGAGGCAGATCCTATCAAGGTAGTCAACCATATACGGAAGACTTCAAATGAGAGTGTAGGGAGTGACCTGAGTTCTTATAGAGGCGGTGAAATGTCAAATTCATGGGCTCCTAACTTGCTCAGTGAAGCATCTCTTGACCTTCCCAGTGGAGCTGAGGCTTTTAGGACCATGGGGAGCCCTAGCAGTTCAGAACTGCAATATAGTATTGGAGATGTAGTTCTTCCGAGAGATCAACAGCCTAAACTTGATAGAACTCTTATGATCATACAGCGCAGGTTAGTGACTGCGAAAACAGATATGGAGGATCTTATTTCAAGATTGAATCAAGAAGTTGCTGTCAAGGAATACCTTACTACAAAGGTATTTAGGCTTTTCTTACGGTTGCAATCAGCATTCCCTATCCTTGCTTTTTTTTGTTACCTCGTAAAGTCGTCCGTTGGTGACAGTCTCCTGCATTTCCTTTTTTCCAGGTGAAGGATTTGGAAGTTGAACTTGAAACTACTAAAGAGAAGAGTAAAGAAAACCTCCAGCAGGCACTGTCACTTGAAAAAGAAAGGGTTACAAAAATGCAGTGGGATATGGAGGAACTACGGCGAAGGTCGCTAGAGTTTGAGCTTCAGTTGAAATCTCAAGTACATTTCTTATCTAATTTCTTGTTGATTCTCCAGCTTAAAACTTCTTATGCTTCTACATTGCATAACTGTCTTGAAAAATATTCAGGATGCCAAGTTGCCAGCAGACTTCATGAGCCTATCTGCTTTCCCGGAGAAGGATGAACTGTTTCGAGAGTTAAAAGCTACTAAAGACCAACTTAATATCTTGTTAAAGCAACATGAAGAACTAGAGGTGAAATCTAAATCGGATATCAAGCTGCTTGTTAAGGAGGTTAAATCTCTGAGAAGATCTCAAGTTGATCTGAAGCAAAAACTCGATGAATCATTACAGGAAAAGACTGAAGTGGAGGTAGGTTTTTGCCTGTTGTTTTTTGTCTGATAATGTTGCTTTCTTATGTGGTTGAAATTTCAGAAATTGTTGTTATTGTTTGGTAAAAGTGGGGAGCTTCCTTGAAGTTTATTTGATGTTTTGTTATCATTGAATTGGGTAGGTCTGTATTATTTAAGATACTTGTGCAGACCAAGTAGTTGTGAGATGCAAGTGCTTTCAGACTTTTCTTTTATAGTCTTGAACTTGCAGGCTGGTTAAATAGAGACATAGGAGTAGATTTCAACACACTTAGTTTGGTTAAACCTCTTGGTGTCAAAATGTTGTAGCCTGTAGTAGGATCCATTTTCTATCTTGTCTAAGAAGAAACTCATCCTCAATCCCCGTGGCTATATATAACTTTGCCATGGCCGCAGAAAGGATCCTCAGTTGTGTCCGCCTACGGTGTTGCTTGTACGGATAAATATTTATGTTGTCTTTGCAAGTTCCATCTTGCTCTTCTGTCTTCTAATAGTCACTTTGTTTTATGGCTGTGTGTTACCTATGATAGTCATCTACTTAGGTTATTTCTCTTGACAACTGTCGCTAACTGATTACTTCACCCATGGCCTAATTCTGTCACTTTCTATTGCCATTTTCTTAACATAAATATTTTCTTACAGCATTCTACTAGTTCCTCTTATTTCAAAGTAAGGTAGTCTTGTATGTCTGTAAAATCGTAGCATATGTAAAAATAGTGCATGGATTTTCCTTTTACATCTCAGGTGATTCTAAAGATTCTTCTCTCTTCTTCCTTCTTGCCTTGACTCATTCACATCCTTTTTTCTCAGCTACTCTTACAGCAAGAAATGGAGAGAAATGAACATGCTTTGGCAGCAAAGAGAAAGCTATTACATGATTGTCAAACCCTTCAGAGTCAGCTTCTGGAGTGTAATATTAAGATTGTAGATAATAATTTTACGGTTGATTCATCCTCGATATCAGATGTTTTGGATCTTCTGGCAGATTCTGACAAGCAAATTGGTGTTTTATTGGCAGAGGTATGCGCTGCTTTAAACATCGTTTTCAGCTCAGTTATTTCTGATTAGCGCAATAGATATTTTATTTTCCTTTGACTAAACTGTGGTAATATGTTTCAGACTCAACAACTGGCTCCTGCACCTAACACGCTTTCAAATAACGATGACTTGAAGAAAACGTTGGATCATGAGTTAAGGGTTGTGTTGAGAGATATATTTTCTGATAACGCAAAGTTGAGAAAGCAGGTGAACAATTTTATCAGGTCTGCTCTCCAAACTGATAGTTCTTCAAATGAAAATGGTAATCAAGGTTTACCTAGAGAGACTGTTTTAAAACAGCTTTTTGAAACATGAATACCATTGAGTACAGACGTAGGTTTTTACACTCCCTTGTGTGTAACATGGGCAATTTCCTTGAACATTTACCTTTGGCCTTGTAACTTGTAAGTTTTCCCGGGTACATGCGGCAACAGGTTGCACTTATATGTGAATACTGAGAATGGTGTATGCTCTCTCTTTTTATCGTGTAGCCCATTTTTACGTAATTATGAATAAAACATTTCATTGAGGAGAGTGTTTTTAACTTGTTGCATTTTTAATCATCGTGTAATTTAGGCACTGTTTTGTTGAAAAAGTTGCAATTACTTTTCGCTTATTTTCTCGTTGAGGTAGTCTGGAATCTGGATCATTCAAAACTTAAACCGATCCACGGAACAACAATACAAGATCAATTAAATATGAATGTAATCCTGTTCGAGAATTAAAATTTCGACATCAAAACCATGGTACGAGCACCAGGATTCAATAAACGTCTACTAATAAACAGAAACAAACATATTTAGGAGCATTATCACTTATAAGTTGAATTGAATACAAACTTTCTGTGTTTTTTTTTGGGAAGGGTAAGAGTAGTACAGTCTCTGATTTAAGTAATAAACAATGAGTGTGCCCCCAGTTTCCATTGCCTTCAGCCTTCAGCCTTCAATAGGGCTCAATTAGCCTCTGTTTGGTATCAAAGAAGCTCCATTTCGATTCCAAATTTTCAACTCGATAAACTAAAATCCTCAGCCTCTCTCCGCGTATCCAGTTTTGACCTACAAATAATCAGAACAAAATTCTTAGGCAAGGTTAGCAAATAAAATTCTATAACATCAAGTAAACAACAATGCATGTTCGTGTTTATTTTACCTTAAACGACAGTCTTCTAACTGGCGCGGCTCCACAAGAACATAAAGTGCCGTTCCTCTAAGCTTGAATTTTTCCTGCAACACGCGCGCACGCACACACAGAATCAGAAAATAGTAGAACTGAAAACCAAAAGGTAACCAGAGTATGCCACTACTCTAGCTCATAAGTCAGGAGCAACAAATTTATCTGAAGTCTGAACAAGGCTGCAAAATGTGATTCTAATGCCAAAGAAACTTCATATTATGATGAGAGAAATTGAATAAAACAAAACAAATGAAACGGGATTTTCTCCAAACACAGCAATTCAGTAGGTGAAACTAGTTAAGCAATTACCTTGACTTCAGGCAATCCAATAACACAGCCACATTCGACCACCTCGGCACCAACTCGTTCTATTCAGAGACAGACATATACAGAATATGATACGGTGTCATTCTATTATAAGGTAGATATAATAAAATGAAGAGTGAATCTAATTTTAATTCACGAACTTACCAAGAAGTCCGATTGCTGCACAAAGTGTACCACCAGTAGCAACTAGATCATCAATTATCAATGCACGTTCACCAGGCTGAACGGCACCAACATGCATCTCTAAACAGTCGGTTCCATACTCTAGTTCATACGACTCAGAAATCACCTCTCCTGCCAGAAAAACCATGTTTTCCAAACATTTACATCATTCAAAAGAAAAAATAACCATAGTCAATTTAACAGAGGCTCAAGAGTTTGGAATGAGACCGACTGGCCATAGTCATCAACTTTATTGAACATACCAGGTAATTTTCTTGGTTTACGCAATGGAACAAACTTTGCCCCGATAGCTAAAGCAATTGGAGGACCAAACATAAATCCTCTAGCTTCAACCCCTACAAACATCAACTTTCATCAATATATCATAATCATTACAACAAAACTATGCAAGTTGTTACAAGGTAAGGAAAAATGACAATCACATCTTGCAATAAGGTAAGGAAACGTAGTCGTCACTTTCCGTGGCCATCAAAGTTCTTAACACTAACACTTTCAAGGTCCAACCAGTAAAAACCTCTAATAAGCTCAAGAACCCACATTGGCTCCACACTCCGGAATGGGAAAAGGATGCTTCAGTTCTTCACAAAAATATAATAGCAGAGTCCTACAGACACATGCTCGTACCAAAATCCAAATAACTAGTAGTTGATAAGAAAGCACGACAGGACCAACACCAAGAAAATGGTGTAATAGTTCTCTGATTAGTATTCTATATCAACTTTTGAATTCAGCCTAAGACGTATACAATACCGTTCTAAAGAAAATGAAACTCGTACATCAACTTCAGTAGAAGCCAACGAGCCACAAGATTACAAGAGCCACTATAATCATCTATATGAGTTACAATATATGGAATAGTTGATAAGAGTCCTATCAATTACATGCCAACTGAACGCAAATTCTCTTAAACTATGCTCGATATGGCAAAAGTTTGCTTCCAGAACAAATGATTGACATTTGAAAGGTGACACAATAGGCATGGGTCCAAAATTGTCGATAGCCACGTCCCTTAATCTTAAAAAGTACATTAAACAAGACCGGAAAACAAAGAAATGAAAGAACATACACGATTAAATCCCATTCTTTAGGTCCTTGCCCTACAAGAGTCAAATTTGAGGATGGAAGTATGTAATCCCTTGTTTCTTGGCCTCTTTAAAGATAATTAAATACAAAAGGAAAACATTGTGTCCTTGAAACGGGGTATTTTCCAAAGAAAAGTCGAGGTCTGGTGACTCTCATATGAACCAAAAAAAAGCATAAAAAAGGACTATAATTAATAATCAAAACTTGGTTGTTTTCTGTGTGATCAGAGGCAAAGCCATAAAAGGAGGAGGGTGGGGGAACTAATAAGACCAGACTACCATGTAGGCCACAAGGAGACTTCAAATCTATAAATAATGTCACATCTCAAGACACAACAAAATGTTATGTAGAGTATATACTTCCTCCACTTGAAAATTACTACATTCCTACCACGGCGAATGAATCAGTGAATGAATGGCGTACATGGCATTCCATTTTCTGCTCAAACTTGTACGATTTTACATTTTTACTTCAAGGTGCATAATTTTAGGTTATAACTTTTGGTTTTAAATGAAAATGTTACTCCTTTCATTGTTAACAAGGGTTAAAAAAAATTGGTAGGGGAAGTACAAGGAGGAAGTTTATTAACACAAATCAAGCTCCACCAAAGTAAGCGTGGAGTCGTGAATAACTGAATACAGTCCATTCAAACATGTTTCGGAACCAGTAAGGGTTTGAGGTAGTACTAATCCACAAGATTGAGTAATTTCTAATGACTAAAAAATTAACAAAAGAAACGAATTTCTTACTCAGACCCTGTCATTATTACATGTATTAATATCTTATCTTTACTTACAAGTGGAGTAATTATCTTTCCAACCCGGATTCATCTTCCTAATACATACTTTATGCATAGTTTATGGGTACTTTGTTCACCTCCTTTGTTAATGTGCTTATAAAACATAAAAAGGAGGAAACTAAAGATTACCTAGAACCACTAAAACCGCGGTCCCAACCAATAATTAAATGATAAATTGGCTATGATAGATAATATGAGTTGGCTTTAAACATTATTTAGGTAAACAAAATCTAGTAAAATCAACATGTTAAGATATTCCATTGAAGCCAATTAGCCAAAGCTAGTTCCTTGATACCAAACATTGCATCAAAAAATAGGATAATGATACATTGACCCTCAGATTTAACGACCCACGCTGTAATTGTGTGACCGTACTTGCACTCACAAAGGTTAGTTACTCTAAGGGTCAACCAAACATTTTCCACGAATAAACACCAAAAAAAAAGGACGCATGCCCCCTCCCCCCCTAAGGCCGTGAGCCCGTAACCCTGAGAGTTTACCACCAATTGTTAAATGGACCTGGTCCACACTAAATATATTGTGAACCATGCCTAAAAAAGCTCTAACAACTTGCTACTAATTTATTTTGGCATGTTTATATTAGGATTCTCACGAAGAAAAAAAAAATCAAATTGGTGGCACTTTAAAAAACACAGGGTTTCTATAATACAAAAACTAGTTGTTATATCTAAAAATGTTAGTGTTTAATTTATTATAGTCACTATATAAACAATAAAGATCTAAAAAAGTGCTAGAGAAAATTATTGAATTTTGGTCCACACTAATACTATTGTAGACCAAGTCCAAACAAAAATAATCCGTGTACCACCCCCGAGTTTACGACCCACGCAGTAATCGCGTGATCGTATGATCTCTCACAAAGGTTAGTTACACCAAGGGCCGACCAAACATTTTCCATGAATAAACACCAAATCGAACTATGCATGCTTTATAAGGTCATAAGTCCGTCACTCTAAGGGCCTACCAAACATTTTACCTAAAACAAAAACTAAAAAATCAAAAACTACATGCCTCTTTAACTTTCTACCCAAAATTTAACATCTTAAAAATTAAAATGAACCCATTATCATAGTATCAGCCAAAAAACTTATTATTTCAACAATAAAAAAAAAAAAAAAAAACCAACATTTGACAAATTAAAATTAATTTTTAAAAAAACATAAAAACATGCAAATCTACAGAAATTTACAGCAATAAAATAAAATAAAAAAGGAAGAATAAATACCAGCAACAACAGAGATATTCATGTCTCTGTATCTGTCAACAAATATATCAATAGTATGTTTGAATGCTTCTGGGTCCAACAATAATGTCGTTATATCTTGAAACATTATACCTAACAAATTCAACAATCATTCAAAATATGTTAATTCTTTTTTTTATTCTATTATTTACCCAGAAAATTAAAAACCCAGAAATTTCATAAATAAAATTAAAAAAAGAAGGAAAAAAAACCTGGTTTTGGAAAATGAGGAACAACCCTAATGGCTTCAGAGATAGCTTGAAGCCTTGGATCTCCTCTCAACCCATTCTCAGCTGCAAACATCTTTCTCTATCTCTCTAAACAAAACTTTGAATTTTCAAATTCTGAACTTAACTAGGTCAAATTCTGGGTTTTTAGGTACAAATTTAATGAAGTGAGTGAAAATTGAAGATGGTTTTTTTTTCTGGGAATTTGGTATCTAACACTTTCTCTCTCCAAAATTTGGTAGTTTAGCTTCTCTCTCTATAATCTGAGATTTTCTCTGTTTTTAGAGTAGAGTGGCAGAGTAGAGTAAATAGTGAGTGAGGAGAGTAGTTGCAAAGAGATTTTGTTTTCCCTCCTAAAATCTTTGTTGCTATTTTTACTACACTTGAATTTATTTATTTTATTAATTAGGAGTATTAAATATACCTCTCTTTTTCAGTTTCTCTCTCTAAATCTATGGGTTGATATGAGAGAGAGGAAGTGTTGGGTTTAAATAAGCACTTCTGTTGTCAAAAATAAAAATATAAAAAAAGCACTTCTTTTTTGGGTGTTGGCTTAACCAATGCTTCTCTTTAGTCTTTACTCACTGCTCTAGGCTAAAAGCCACACTATGCTGAGTTGTTGCCTTGGTTTTACTCTGAGGTAAAAAATATTATCATGTGTACAATTAGTTGTATCTTGTGCTCTAGGTCTGGTCTAATCTGAATATTTTCTGTTATTGTTTATTTATTTATTTTTTCTGATTTATTTATTCTGATTCAATAAGTAATAAGAATAAGGTGATAATATTTCTTAAACTTTGAAAGTCTCATTTTAGTCCCTTAAAATTAATGAAAACCGCTATTATAAAATACAAACTTTTATATAAGGTGGTCTTATACAAAAGATCATTTTGGTGTCATATAAGTTAAGCAATTAAATCAATTAGTTAAGCACTGAAACTAATTAGTTAAGCACTATAACTAATTAGTTAGCAATCAAAGTGGTCTTTTCGGTAAAGAGGTCTTACACAAAAGTTGCCGAATATAAAAGGTGTTAGATTTTCCCTTAATTCTATTTAAAAAATAAAATAAAAACACTAAAAGATAAATTTATGTAAATGGTCTTTTAGTACACATCTTATTTACCAAAAAAGTTATTTTGACTTATCTTTTTTAACCATCCCAAAATAAAGTTGGCTTTTATTTATTGTACTGTAATTTGTTGTTTTCTTTGTGTAAATTGTTCAAGGAGTATTTATTGTGACATGATGGAGATAAAATGGATGATTAAAATGTCTGAAATTGTTGGGTTGAATCGAATCGAAAAGGTTTGAATTATGACTTATAAACAACAAATTAAATGGTAATATTCAGCTTCAAATCTTGACCCGAACCCGTTTTAAAGATCTACTAACAAGTAACAACCCTGAATTCGGAAGTCCAAATATTTTAAAGACAAAACTGACACAATTAATAGTAGTGGCAAACTGGGAAGATCTTCAATGTCAAACTCTTGTGCAGGCAATAACATGTGCACGATATCCGACGTCAACATGATGCTTGAATTATGCTTCTACTTGAATTTCCAGATTTTTCTTCAAATTTTGGTTACACCTTGATACTCACTTTGACTTACTTGATGATTAGTCAACGCTCGCTCTTAATACTGTAATTTTGTTGCCAAACTTGCTTGAAACTTTTTCGAATTATCGAAATTTTGTACTGACGAACTCCCTGTACATTACCATTTACGAGTACAGCATATGAATTTTAATAGTGATTTTTCAAATGAGAGGGGTATTCTCTTAACTTATTTTTGTTAGAAATCTAGTGGTGCATTTTTTGAGTTGGGTTACATTTTGCATACTTCAAGTATTACAGATTTATGGAGTACATGTTACAACGGTGATTATTATTGAGCAAATATGAAATGTATGTACTACCTCCGTTCCTAAAAGTTCTTTACGCTTTCCGTTTTAGTCCGTTCCTGAAAGTTCTTTACGCTCCTACTTTATTCCATTTTTACTCCTATTTGGCCCACCATAAATTACCCACTCACAATACTTTAATATTAGTTTCCACCCACTCACATTGTTGGACAATTTATAGCCACTCATTTTTCATTTGTTACCCCACCATCACATGTTCACCAAAATTCCTTAATTACCGTGCAAATAGTAACCGTAAAGATCATTTAGGAACGGAGGTAGTATGTGGTAACACTTTTTACAGGTCATGTATTGTTATGAGGTAAATCATGTGTATGACCAATTATACTACAAAAAAATCACGATCCTTCTTCAGGCATTAAAAACATGTGTATTTGTTGAAACTCTATGTTACACAAATGTGTTTTGTCTAATTACACTTTTGTGATTAATTGGTTTGAGTGTAAACTCTACTCTGGTGAATAGAATATATGGAGAAATAATATTTCCTCCGTTCCGCAATAGATGCATCATTTCTTTTTTTCACGTATCCCAACATGTTTCTTTGAACATTAATATCTCTAATTGCGTGTAAGTAAAAGTTATAAAAAAATTAATATTTAGAATCCTCACATTGATACGTTAACAAGATCTCACTTGACTATGTTTGTTTTTACATAATGTGAACGAATAATTGTCAAAGTTAGTTAATGAACTAGATTAGATCCCGTGCACGCACGGTTATTTGAAAATTATTAATTGATCATATTTTTGAAATGAAATATTTATCCCTTAAATCTATTCCGAATTAATAAATCTCGAATGTACTCATTCTATCGTATAATTCACAATTTCCGCCTTATTACGTATTATATATTGTATATGTTTAATATGACGATTTGACCAAATTAAAAATATTTGGTATGCTTAATATGAACAAAATATTGAGTAAGAATGTTTTCTATTATTGATATGACGATTTGACTAAATATTACCAAAATTGTCTAATAATGTCATATTTAATAATAATATTATAATTTTTTCTATTTATAAACATTTATACAAAAGGAGAGAAAATAAAAATAAAAAAAGTAGATATTTTTTTTTTGGAAAGGGTTTTTGGCGGAAAAAAATCGCACCAGGAATTGACACGTGTCATTCCTGGTTTTAGTATATAGTACTCCCTCCGAACCTAAATGTTATTCCCGTTTGTCATTTTATGCGGTTATTAAGGAAAAAGAAACATTATAAGATTAACTATTACTCCCTCCGTTTCAAAATGTTTGTTACGTTTGGATTTTGGCACGTTTATTAACGTTTATTAACGTATAATTAAGATTATTTTTATTTTTAATTTTAAAGTTCTAGATTCCATCATAAATCTGATTCCATCTTTCCAAATTCTGACATTTATTACTCTCTTTGAATATAGTGCAAATCTTTTATTAAAAAAAGTATACCTCAATCCACTAATCATTGAAACAACCAATAAGATTATTTTATTATCAAAATGAACCAATAATTAAAAATCACATGGATTGCTAACTTGTCATAATGTGACTTTTGGTTGCATGAGATTTATTGAGTTGAAAAGTTGGACCAATTAGAAATAAAAGTTGGCTCAAAAAATAATAATAGTAACAAATTTATAAATAGAAAGATTCTTTATGTAACAAACATTTTAAAACACTATTAAAGGAATACGTAACAAACATTTTGAAACGGAGGGAGTATTAATGTAGTTTTATGGAGAATTGTTGCTTTTTGATTCCATTTTCACAAGAAACAAAATAGTTGAACCAATAGAATTTAAGGAATAAAAATGTCAACTCATTAATCCATCCAAACTTAAACCAACCAATTAGACTACAAGGTTTTTTATTGATAAACCAATAGAATTACAAAGTTAAAATTACAAGGAAGAGATTAAAAAGGAAATAAAAGAAATGGGAAGATTATTTTGGGACACTAAAAAAGGAAACGGGAATAACATTTAGATTCGGAGGGAATAATAGATAGTGTCCAGAAGAGAAACGATGCATCTATTGCGGAACGGAGGAACCGAGGAAGTAATATACTTCCTCCGTTCTAGAAATATCGCACCATTTGTTTTTTACACTATTCACCTTACGACTTTGGCCATTTTTTGTGATTTGTACGTAAGGAAATTTTAGTCATATGGAGTCTTGTTAGATTCGTATAGAATATATATTTTCTAAATATTATTTTTTTATAATTTTTACTTACATACAATTTGGTATATTAAGAGTCAAAGTAATAATTAAATAGGTAAAAGTCAACCATGATGCGATATTTTCGGAACGGAGGAAGTATATAATTCGACTTTGGTCTATTTGAATTGGGCATTATACATCAATGTTACTCCATATGTAAAAGATAGATGGTGCACGTACGGGTGGTAATTAACGCAAGGTGACAGTTGTCACGCATTTGTCGCATTGCATATTTACACTGTTCTTCTTCCTTGACTGTTGGCTGTTGCCTATAGCCTGTACTCCTGTAACCTGCTGTGTTTTCTGGAAAAAAGGGAACTTAAAGATTCTTTGTTTGCAGCGTTTATTTATGTTCATGATATCACGTCATATTTATGTCCATTGGAACCAACTTATTACAAGCAGTCCAACATGCACTACTCACTACTGCAATAGTTTACTATAGTCGGTAAAATAGGGTGTGAATTCGGGTTAAAAGGTGGACTGTTGGAGTCGGGGTTGACCCACAATCGGTCGGGTCTTACCGGGTAAAATAGTGTAAGTTCACGTTGCGTTTAATTCGGGTCGGGTTAAATTGTATAAATTAAGTTGTCCCTCGATAGGCCGCGTCAATTTTGTTCGGTCATAAACGAGTTTTTAGTAGATCAAATTGGATTCCTATTTGAGACTTAATTTATCAGGTAATTTCACGTCTGTTTATTTTAAAATCGGTCGGATTTAGGGCAGTTATAACTTATAAATGAAAAATGACCAAATAAACTAAAAAAGTAAAGTCGGTGGAATTTGTTGTTCTCATGAAAACATTAATGCTCCCTAAGAGATGTCATCCTGTTTCATGACATCCTAAGAAAACATATATAAACTCTAAGGAATTTCATGACATCTTTTCATGTGAATAGAATTTGTTCGAGCTTAGGAATTTCAGTTTAAATCAACCGGCCAAGTCATCCTGTTTTCATGAAGAGATGTCATGAAGAGCTTTGCAATTTGTTGTTCGAGCTTTGTTCACTAAGCATTAGGAAGTCTCGAGCTCGGCTCGAGCTCGCTCGTTTAGCTCGAGCTTGAACCCGAGTTCGAGCTCGAGCTAAACGAGCTTTATTCGAGCTTGATAACGAGTTTTGAGAAATCGTCAAATTAATTTAAATCATATAATCAAGGAGAAACTTCACAAAATATATGTATGACTGGAATATTCCATGGGATACTATACTACATGATAGATTCGATTCGGTTTTATACATTTCTTGACATTTAAGGATCATATTTTTTTAAAGAAACTTGTATTTTATTCCATTAAATTATTTTTTCGAGCTTGAGCGAATTATAAACGAGCATATAAACAAGCTTATAACCGAGTAGTTAATGAGCTATAACCGAGTGCTTGTGAACGTTAATGAGCCGAACGTGATGTTGTTCGAGCTTCGCTCGTTTACTTATCGAGCCTAGAATTTTTGTTCAAACTCGTTCATTAATTAATAAACGAGTTTTAGCCGAGCTTTGACCGAGCTTGTTCGCGAGTTGTTACCTTGATGGACAACATTTAGGGCTGCAAATGAGCCGATAATTTTGCTAATACATCTCGTGAACAAGCTCGGTCAAAGCTCGTTTACTGATTAATGAACGAGTTTGAACAAAAATTCTAGGCTCGATAAGTAAACGAGCCAGGCTCGTTAATGTTCACGGACACTCGTTTATAGCTCATTAATTACTCATTTATATTATTCCATTAAAAGTAATTTAATGGAATAATATAAAATTAGGTTCAGAAATGTTCAACTGTTATAAGTCGAAGAGAAGGACTCTTGAGTCTTGACTATGTATACGCACATCGTAAAAAAAAACAATCAATAAGACGAAAGTTGACAAGATCCAACCAAACTAAAACGGGTCCCCCATTTGTGATTCGTTAGTATTGAATAATGGATGGCAGGCATGTTAGTTATAGTAAAATCACAATCTAACATGTCTTTTTGATGTAGACTTGGAAGTCATTAAGCCTCGAAGGTTAAGATTTGTTTCTAAATTTTTAAGGGCCCCCTTAAATTGACGCCTATGCGTTGTCAATTTTAGAGTCGAGCTTACACATAACACAACTTTTTCATCATTTTTAGTTTTACTAGGACTATTTTCTTTTTCTTGAAGATGCATATGCATGTATGTAATAAAATCATGTGTACATTAATAAAAGAAGACCTATGGCCATGGCCCGTGGAGGTCAAGTGATAAAATTATTTCATTTGACCGAAGGTCAAAGATGTACATGGTGTAAGGACGGAGGGAGTAGCACACTTTTAACCCCTTTTAAAGAGAAAGAAACTTTACGAGTTACGGAGTAGCTCTTAATTAAAAAAGAGCTAATTTTTAGCTATCTCTTATTTAGAGGTTGATTAAGATATACGGAGTATTCTAAATAAGAGGAAACTCTTAGAAATAAGAGGGGGGTGTGGGGTGGATGATTGTGGTGATATTGTGCTTGCTTTTGACATTTTTGTTAAAAAAAGCACGTGTAAAAAGGTGTTTAAGAAGGAGTAAATAAGAGATAGTGCATTTTTTGGGTTTTTTTTATAGATAACTTTATTCAAGAAAGGGCGATGAGTTGGATGAAGAGAGAGATTAAGAATGGGTAAATAAGAGTTATCCTTACTATTGATACCCTAGGGTACTTTATACTCTGTACTCATTGATCATCTTTCTCACGTTTTTTCCTCAAATGATACGGAGTACATATAAAGTATTAAAGTATAAAGAAAGAGTGTTACATGGTGTACGATACACCCGAATGCACCTAAGATACACTTTAATTTCTCGAAACTTTTAAACATTTACCGATTCAATCACTAAATAATCACGATAGTCAATATTCCAATAATGTACAATGTTTATTTTTGTAAAAAATCTCTCTCATCCTTCTCCTTCTTCCACCTCATTTTCCACTAACTTGACATACCTCTTATTTAAATCTCTCATTTTTCTTCTACAATCTTGACTCCAAATATGGTTTGTGCACCCGGGTGCACAATGCTCACTGTGCACCCTGTTTTTACAAAGAACATATAGTTCAAATACAAAGAACATATTGTTCATACCCAAAGAACATATAGCCAATGAACATATAGTTCAAATCCATAGAACATATAGTTTAAATATTTCACTAGTACATGTACATTAAAATCGTTCTCAATGTTCATTGGATTTTCAATAAATGTTCAACATGGTGCACAATGAGCACTGTGAACCCGGGTGTATAATCCAAATTGCGTCTTGACTCAAGGTCATTAATTTCCCATACCTACTTTTTAACTTTTACATATAACCCACTTCAAATTCACCTTCCAACACAATTATTAATTTTAACAAATTAATAAACTAATAAACCAACTAACTAACTAATACTTCCTCCGTCTTTTAATACTCGCAACGTTTGTTAGTTTCACGCATGCCAATGCTCAACTTTGATCATTTATATCTTAAATTCTCTTTATGCAAAAATTATAAAAAGTTGATATTTTGAAAATACACATTGCGACGACTCTAACAAGATCCCACATGACTATGTTTTATCTTATATAAAAAGCACTAAGAATAGTCAAAGTAGATTATATGAATAGTGGCAAAAGTCCAAACGTTGCGAGTATTAAAAGACGGAGAAAGTATGTTAATAAGCTGTCAAAAAAAAAACTAATAAATATGAAATTAAATTCACATATTAATGTAGATTTATTTTTTAAAAAAAAACAATATGTATATACTTCGTACATAGCATGTATGGAGCAACAGACCAAGCGAGATACATAGAATGCATGCTGGCAGCAACACACCAAGGGATGAAGGGAGATATCTCAAAAGCATATTAAACAAATACAAATTGCGCTGATATGTTAGCCACACACGGAAATTTATTCACTTGATCTAGGGTCACATATTCGATCGGGGTCAAATTAATAACATTTTGACCCTTGTCTATCGTCAACATTGTAATTATTTTGTCCTGTCAATTATCACTTGACCCAAGCTACATGTCAAGGTTGTATGTGCTCTTAATACTTGCACCACTTTCCTTTTCGGGTCGTCCCTTAATAATTGCACCGCTTCTATAAATGGAAAATTTTCACTAATATTATATTATTTCTCACACTTATCTACTAATCACCTACACCCAACTCTGTACAAAAAATTATTTAAAAATTCACAACCCCACTCCCCACTCGAAGAAGTATTTTCGCATATCTGATATATGTTTGCAAATGCATATCATATCAAAAGACAAAATAGGAAAAAGACAAAAAAGAATTTGAATGGTACTTTTTTAAACAAAATGGTACTTTTTTGTCGGAATGGTACTTATCTTTTTTCCTATTTTGTCTTTTAGCTATTTGTCTTTTATAACCGAAAACACTTCCTCCTCCCCAATCTCCACCCATTACACATTTCCCACTAACTGAGTTCGGATCCTCTAGAGTTTTAATAAAACTCTACAAGGTAGAGTTGTATCTAAACCATACATTTTAAAATCAATGGATCATGTTGATGAGAAAAAATAGGGGGAATTTCGGAAAGATAAATATATGAACCATTGATTTTTCATTCAATGGTTGATATGCTCAAACTCTAACTTGTAGAGTTATTTTAAAACTCTAGAAGATCCAAAATCCCACTAACTATATTAAAATAATCCACTATTAACTAATACCCATTAAATTAACAAGTCAATTCAAATGTCTTAAACTTCACACCGATCAAATATGTGCGAGTATTAAAGAACGAAGGGAGTACTATTGATGCTCTTAGGGTGTACGGTGAACATGTGTACACCTAATTATTTTTATAGAAATTGACGGTTGTGCGTTGTCAATAAAAGAGTCGAACTCTGTTCCATGGGCTGGTAGCCTGGTAAGCTTTAAAGATTTGGAGAGGAAGAGTGCCATAGACATATAGTGGTCCCAAATTATATTTTCCAATAAATTCTTACCCCTGTTGACGTGGAATTACAGTCTTATTAATTCTACTGAGCTGGAGGGTCCATGTCATACAACTCAAATAAGAAAAAGCAAATCTCAGCCGTTGAATGTAGGTCTACAGAGCACGATAACATCAGGACACTAGATATATGCCACGTGGTATATAACAAAGAAAATTGTGTCGTTTTCAGATTGTGACAGTATAATATTCATTCTTAAATGTGGTGGACCCAACATAGATACAATGATCTCATCAACATTACACTTTTGGCAGTACTTCTTGCCCAAAATAAATCACAAGTGTGGTTCACGCTCCAAAAATAACTCCAAAGGAAAATCCACTTGCCCAAAATTAATTATGTTTTCACTAGTTTAATACGAGTATGGAGTATAATCCATACTAATATGTTAAAATATAATGATTTTTTAATGGAAAATTTGGTAATATTAATCCAACCTTTGGCCGATTTTCTTTTATTAATCCCACCTACGACATATTTTTTAATAATCCCACCTTTACTACCTGACGATTTTTATTGGGCTTAAGTGGCGGGTAATCGGTGAAAAAGTCAACGAGATGGTGATGAATTGATGATGATGACTGAATATATCGAGAGAGAGTACTGCCATGTAGAGAAATAATGCCGCTTACAACAGTTTTATGACCTGTTGGGCCCAATAAAAGTTGTTGGGTAATAAAGGTGGGATTATTAAAAAATATGTCGTAGGTGGGCTTAATAAAAGAAAATCGGTCAAAGGTTGGATTAATATTACCAAATTTTCCTTTTTTAATTATGTGTCATCTTTTTATTTTTATACATTTTTTTTAATTGTTATATTTATCTCTGAAGTTCTAATATATTTTATACTAGATTTTAGCATGTTCAATGTACGGATTCTATTAAATTGTTAACTTAAAATAAAGCTCCTCTATACGAAGTATATAACAACTGCTAATTTTTGTATTAGATTATGATTTTGGATTGAATTTAGAAGTATATTAGATTGGATTGGTTTTTTAAAAAAAAATTGGATTGAATTTCATTTTAGATTTATCTTTTAATTATTAGAATGTTTGATTTTGGATGAAATTGCATATGCATATGCATAATATTAATTATTAATTAATAAAAATATCTAGTGATACCTAATCATTTATCTACATGGCACTCAACTTTTTTAATTCAAAAATTATTTCGAAGTCTTGTTTTTCATTGGTCGAAACCATTAGATTTCCTACGTGGCGCTCTAATATTGGATTAATGTTTGATTTTGGATTGAATTTCATTTTAGATTAGTGTTTGGTTTTGGAAAAATTTTATTTTAGATTTATTTTTTAATTATTAGAGTGTTTTATTTTGGATGGGTTGTATATATTAGTAATTAATAAATTAATTAAAATATCTATGTGGCACCTAATTAATTATCTACGTGTCACTCAATTTTTTTAATTCAAAACTAAATATATATCTATATTAGATTTTTTAAAAAAAGGTTAAAAAGCTGGCATGACTCTCCATATTCTTTTAACTAATTTTATTTCATATACAATGCATCTTAAATTATTAATTAATCAATGGTGGAATGATTGGTTATTTAACTACCCATTAAATTGTATATAGCATACACAATTATAAGGCAACTCTGTGTAAGACCGCCTTAGTTACAGAAAATACCACTTTGATTGCTTCATTAATCGATTCCATTGCTTAACTAATTAGTTTCATTGTTTAACTAACTAGATTTTAGCCCGTGCGATGCACGGTTTCTATTGAATTGTTACATTAAAATAAAACTCCTATATATATCAACTGCTATATTTTATATATTAGATTAGATTGGGGTTTTTTTTTTTTTTATTATTGAATTTCATTTTAGATTTATTATTATTATTATTATAGTGTTTGATTTTGGATGAAATTGTATATAAGAAATATTAATAATTAATTAATAAAAATATCTATGTGGCACCTAATTATTTATCTACGTGGCATTTGAATTTTTAATTCAAAAATAATTTTAGATTTCCTATGTGGTGCTCTAATATTGGATTAATGTTTGATTTTGGATTGAATTTTATTTTAGATTAGTGTTTGATTTTGATGAATTTTATTTTAGATTTATTTTTTAATTATTAGAGCGTTTGATTTTGGATGGAATTGTATATATTAGTAATTTTTAATTAATTTAAATATCTACGTGGCATCTAATTAACTATCTATGTGGCAATCGATTTTTTTAATTCAAAAATAAATTAAAAATCATATTTTTCATTGGCCGAAACCATTAGTAATCCTAGGTGGCGCTCTAATAGTTCAGCAAATATGACTCATTTATATATATATATATATATATATATATATATATATATATATATATATATATATATATATATATATATATATATATATATATATATATATATATATATATATATATATATATATATATATATATATATATATATATTAGATTAGATTAAATTGGTAATTTTTTTTTTGGATTGAATTTCATTTTAGATTTTTAAAAAAAAAATTTATTATAGTGTTTGATTTTGGATGAAATTATATATAAGAAATATTAATAATTATTTAATAAAAATATTTACGTGGCACCTAATTATTTATCTGCGTGGCATTCGAATTTTTAATTCAAAAATAATTTTGAAGTCTTATTTTTCATTGGCTGAAACCATTAGATTTCCTACGTGGCGCTCTAATGTTGGATTAATGTTTGATTTTGGATTGAATTTTATTTTAGATTAGTGTTTGATTTTGGATGAATTTTATTTTAGATTTATTTTTTAATTATTAGAGCGTTTGATTTTGAATGGAATTGTATATATTAGTAATTAATTAATTAATCACAATATCTACGGGGCACCTAATTAATTATCTACGTGGCACTCGATTTTTTTAATTCAAAAATAAATTAGAAATCTTATTTTTCATTGGCCGAAACCATTAGTAATCCTAGGCGGCGCTCTAATATTTCAGCAAATATGCCTCCTTTATATATGTATATTAGATTAGTTCTGTTGCTCAACTAATTGGTTACATTGCTTAATTAACTGGTTCCATTGCTTAACTTATATGACATCAAGGTGGTCTCTTGTGTAGCACCGCCTTATATAAAATTTTGTAAAATATATATCTCGTGCATTGCACGGGCTAAAAGCTAGTTATATTTGAATACCGCTAATCTAATTTTTAAAAATGTAAGCAAACTTATTACGGAGTATAATGTACTGTATTTAGTTGCAAATTGAACATGAATAACCCTTATATTTTTGAAATAAACAAAAATAAGATGAGTAATACTATAACATATATACTCCCTCCGTTCCAAAATGATGTTCCAATTTCTTTTTTCACGTTTGCCAACACATGTTTTGTATCGTTTTGAATTATCTATAAGTACATAACATTAAAAATTATACGGAGTAAAATTTTGATATCTTAAAGTATTAATTGAAACGAATCAAACAATATCCCACATTAATATGTTTTTCTTATATATTGGAAATAATTTAGAATTTTTTTTTCAATGTAAATAGTGTCCAAAACCTAAATTGGAACATAATTATGGAACGGAATCTTCTAAATTATTTCCAATTCTTCGTTTTTTTTTATGGTTACACTTTGACTTTCGTGGTCAAACTTTTTAAACTTTTACCGTAAAAAAATATCACTATATTATCTTTTTATACTGGTTTACATGCATCATTTGGATTTGGAATTACATTTCAAGTTCTTTTAAATCAACATGAAGTACAAACTAAATTAAAGGGCATATGGTGTGGCGAATGATTATTTAATTGTAACTTAAAGAATATTTAGTGATTTTTGTTTTAATCAAAAGCATATGGAATTTTAATTTAAGAAAAACATGATGCAAGTAAAAAAATCAATCAAATTGTTGTTTTGACATTAGTATATTATAAAATTATAAATTATGCTATTAATTCTTTTTTAATAGATGCAAATTAATACTCCATACCCCATGATAATTTTCCTCTTAATATTTTTCTTTAATAATCTCTCTTTAGGGTAATTTGTTTTTTACCATCTAAGAAAATTGATTTTTTTTTTACCAGCTAAAAAAATAAAAATTGTCTTTTACCACCTAAAAATAAAATAAAAATTGTTTTTTACTACCTCTTAACCGGAAATATGGACGGAAACGTTATGCAATTCCATTTTAACGACTATATTTTTTATTTCCTTCTTTTCTCCCACGATTTTCATGTATATAAGCTACAATTTCCCCTTAATTTTCATTTATTCACATAACGTTTTCAACCATTTTGTAGTTAAGAGGTGGTAAAAGACAATTTTTATTTTATTTTCAGCGCGTCTCCTGTGAGACTAGTCACACCATCAACTTGATGGTGTGACGAGCGCGAAACCAATAGCGTACCTCCCCTAAAACTATATAAAAAAAAAGTAACAGATCTGAACTATAGAAGTAACATACCTAAACTAAAAAAGTACCTCCTCTAAAATTATATTAAAAAAAAGTAACATGTCTAAACTATAGAAGTAACATACCTAAACTAAAAATGTACCTCCCCTAAAACTATTCCGTATAAAAAAAAAAGTAACATGTCTAAACTATAGAAATAACCTACCTAAACTAAAAAAAGTACTTCCTCTAAAATTAAAAAAAAAAATAACATGTCTAAACTATAGAAGTAACATACCTAAACTAAAAAAAAAACCTCCTCTAAAATTATTAAAAAAAAAAGTAACATGTCTAAACTATAGAAGTAACATACCTAAACTAAGAAGGTATCTCCCCTAAAAAAAAGTAACATGTATAAACTATAGAAGTAACATACCTAAACTAAAACAAAGTTTTTCCTCTAAAATTATATAAAAAAAAGTAACATGTCTAAACTATAGAAGTAACATACCTAAACTAAGAAGGTATCTCCCCTAAAACTACTCCGTATAAAAAAAAGTAACATGTATAAACTATAGAAGTAACATACCTAAACTAAAAAAAGTACTTCCTCTAAATTTTTTTTAAAAAATAATATGTCTAAACTATAGAAATAACATACCTAAATTCTCAAGTGTGAACTGGTCTCACCATCAGTTGATGGTGAGGACAGTCTCATATAAGAATTTGGGTTTTATTTTTAGGTGATAAAAAACAAATTTTATTTTTTTAGGCGGTAAAAAAAATTATCAATTTTTTAGGTGATAAAAAACAATTTAACCATCTCTTTAATATCCAACTATTTCAATTTGAAGTACAAGAATAAGAAAATAAAAATAAAAAAAAGGAATGGCCATTAATATAATGGAATAAATCCACGCAATAAGAGGTGACTACTCAAGGCATAAAGTCCAACCACACAATAGGCAAACTCAACTAGGTTCCAACCCGATAATAGAACACAAATTCTTATTTATAAAGGGTGTACAATAAATATTGTACACCGAAGTAAAAGTTAACTCAAAATGTTTAAAAGTTAAGCTTATATATGTAAAAGTTATCTATTTTTTTAGTGATAAATTTTTCATTTCAGTAAAATCATATTTCTCCAAAACCACTAATAATGTATAAAATTAATCATTTAATCATTTCTATCAATTGTTTTTTTACTAATATAAAAGTCAATCAAAACTGGGTTAAAGTTACGAAAAAATGGGTAAAAGTTATTTTGGTGTACAATAAATTTATTGTACACCTTGTGCGCGCAAGACCTTTCGATAATAGAAACAAGCTAGTACAAGACTACAAGGGTACAACCTTGCAAACACTTATATATTCGTACAACCTTGCAAAAACTAAAAAATTATTGGGGTAATAAAAAATTTATATACTCGTACAACCCTGCAAAAACTCAAAAATTATGGGGTAATAGTTCTCGTTAAAAAAAAAAAAAAAAAAAAAATAGATGTCCCAGAAAAAAATCCACTCAAAGTTTGATTGAGGAAATACAATTCGATCATTCCTTAAATATAACGTACATTATGTGCATATAATATTGATTCTCAATAATTGTTTTAACTATAAACTAGCTTTAAAGTAGAGTCTTTAATTACTTATTGAAGGAAATAATGCCCTTGGTCTAAATATGCATTCAATGCTAAGTCTAATAAATGCGATTCAGTATTAATTAATTAAACAAGTTAATAATTCAGTGAGATCAAGTGAGCTGTATGCCTAGCTAGAGGCCGCTTCAGTTCAAGTGGAATTAATAATATTAATCCACAGCTTACTCTTGACTGAACCCGTAGGTTCACACAAATAGTACGTGAACGGATCAAGTATTTAAGTGAATTAAATACTCTATTTATGAACATTCGAAAACGACGGATCTCGGTTCCAGTGGGAGCTGAAATCGTCAAAAGGCAAAATATAGAATGCTCCGGAAATGATGATATTGCCGGAAACGGAAATATGGATCATGACAGAAATATAAATATTATCCAAGGGGTAGATGTTGCCGGAAACGGAAACATGGTACGTATCGAAAAATATTATCGGAAATAGAAATATTGCCGGAATCAGAAATATTGCCGGAAACGGAAATATTACCGGAATCGGAAATATTATCGGAATTGGAAATAAATTCCGGATTCGGAAATATTAATTTTTTGTTCGAATCGAAAATATATTACGGAATCAGAAATATTAAATATTTGTTTGAATTGGAAACGAATTCCGGAATCGGAAAACAAATCGGAAGCGCGTCGTGCGAACGATCGACGAACGAGCTTGCGAGACGCAAGGCCCAGCGCAAG
The DNA here is from genome assembly GCF_020520425.1 of Spinacia oleracea. Taxonomy (NCBI): domain Eukaryota; kingdom Viridiplantae; phylum Streptophyta; class Magnoliopsida; order Caryophyllales; family Amaranthaceae; genus Spinacia; species Spinacia oleracea. Next base: position 107,200,522 of record NC_079487.1, read on the forward strand.
CGCCAGGCCCAACGCCCATCAAGCCCGCACGCCAAAGCAGGTCGAGCAAAGAGGCCGAGCAGCAGTAGCGCCCAAGTGGGCCGCGTGCATGCTGCCAGCGCCCTTGGGCCAACGAGCAAGCAGCAACACCACCCGTGGGCCTGCGTGCTGCGGGCTGTGCGTGCTACACGACCATTACCTTGGCCGATTAGGATTACTTCGTTGTCAAGTAATCGCATTTTCCTAATTCTACTCAAATTGGATATTTTAGTTAAATCTGAAATACTTAGGTATTTGATTAAACGTAAAATTCTAATGATATTATTTAACTAGAATCCTAATGGATTTAGTTATTCGAATCCTAGTATAATTCTAACTCCGTTATTTCCACCTTATAAATATGTGGTTCACGATCACAATTTATAATGCAGTTCAATAATTATTCACATACATTAAGTTCAAGAGAGAATTTAATATTTGCCTAACATAATAATAAGTTTTCCGAGTGCACATAAAACCTTGGATAATATTCTAGTTAATTGAATCTGAGGCGGATCCGAACGTGTTGTGGACTATCTATGGAGGGGCGACATTTGGAGTCCTAAACTTGTTCTTGTTCGGTTCGGGAGCAGCTAGGGAAGGCACGCATCACATTGTATGTATCCTAATTATGCTAATTGACTATGTGACAATTAATTTGGAATTCCTGGCTTTATGGTTTTTCCGCATGAAATATATTGTTTATATTTTTCATAACCTAACAGTGGTATCACAACCTTGGATAATATTCTAGTTAATTGAATATGAGGCGGATCCGAACGTGCTGTGGACAATCTACGGTGGGGCGACATTTGGAGTCCTAAACTTGTTCTTGTTCGCTTCCGGAGCAGCTAGGGAAGGCACACATCACATTGTATGTATCCTAATTATGCTAATTGACTATGTGACAATTAATTTGGATTTCCTGGCTTTATGGTTTTTACGCATGAAATATACTGTTTATATTTTTCATAACCTAACAGTGGTATCACAAGCCTCTAATTAATTCCATAATCAATTATAGTTAAGATGAATTAAATTTTATAAATTTGCAATGAATTAAAGGGGTGCTTAATTTTGTGTATGTAATTAATTGCAAATTCGTGCGATTATTTAATTATATGTTCGCAGGATTTTTCGGCAGTTTTGTCAATAATGTTCGGAATCTTATACTCCCTCCGTCCCTTAATACTCGCACCGCTTTCCTTTTCGGGCCATCCCTTAATACTTGCACCGCTTCTATAAATGGAAATATATACCAATATTATATTATTTCTCACACTTACTTACTAACCCCACCTACTGAAGGAAATAATGCCCTTGGTCCAAGTATGCATTCAATGTTAAGTCTAATAAATGCGGTTCAGTATTAATTAACAAGTTAATAATTCAGTGAGATCAAGTGAGCTGAATGCCTAGCTAGAGGCCGCTTCAGTTCAAGTGGAATTAATGATATTAATCCACAGCTTACTCTTGACTGAACCCGTAGGGTCACACAAATAGTACGTAAACGGATCAAGTATTTAATGGCATTAAATACTCAATCTATGGATATTCGGAATCGACGGATCTTGGTTTCAGTGGGAGCTGAGATCGTCACAAGCAAGAAATGAATACTCCGGAAACGATGATATTGCCGGAAACGGAAATATGGATCGCATCGGAAATATAAATATTATCCAAGTCGTAGATGTTGCCGGAAACGGAAACATGGTACGTATCGGAAAATATTATTGGAAATGGAAATATTGCCGGAATCGGAAATATTGCCGGAAACGGAAATATTGTCAGAATCGGAAATATTATCGGAATCGGAAAATAATTCCGGAAACGGAAATATTAAATATTTGTTCGAAACAGAAATTAATTCCGGAATCGGAAATATTAAATATTGTTCGTTTTGGAAATGAATTCCGGAATCAGGAATTTAATCGGAAGCTGTAATACCCCGAAATTTTAAATTCGATTTATTAAAATTGAAAATATTTATTAACTTAATTTCGTTTTAATTAAATTACGAATAATCGAATTTCGTTATTTTAATCGTTTTTACGAATTATTTTAAACGATAAATTTATAAACTGAAATTATTTATTTTCATTAACGATAATTTATTTATTTTTAAGAAATTATTTTAATTAAACATTTTATTACAAATTCTGAATTTTTGCCAAATATTGTGAAATTATTATAAAAAAAAAAAATGAAAATGTCAGCTTTATTTTCTTGCTCCCCACGCTCAAACCAGGAAGTCAATACTTCCTTCCTTCCCTCAATTCAGCCCAAATTCAATCCTTGGACGCCAAGTATACCTACTTACAAATTCAGAAATTAAAGTGAAATTTCAACAACAAAAACAAAACACAATTTCAATTTCAATCTCAAAAACCAAATTCAATTTCAATTTTTCTCCTCTTTTTGTTCCCTGATTCGGACCAACCACCACCACCACCAACGACCACCACCGTGCACCACCATTTTCACCACCATCCAACACCACCTAACCACCAAACACCACCACCTCACCGTATCCCCCCTGCTCTCTCCTCCTTTCGCGACGCCCCTGCCCCCTCCCCTGTTTTCTTCTTTCGCTGCGCCACCAGCACCACACCACTCCACCAACCCAATCTCCTCACCTGCTCAACCCCTTTCCCCCACTCTTGTCGGCGATTCACAGCACCACCCGACACCACCCACAAACTCCCCTGCTTCCCCTTCATTTTCGCACTCCCTCCTCCTCTCTCACGCTGCACCACCACCGCGAACCACCGCCCACCATCACCGTCGCATCAGACGCGTCGCCCAGCCAACCACCTTCCTCTCCTTCCCTGTACCGTGCTCCCTCCTCCCCCTGCTTCCTTCGTCTCCCCTTCCCCTGTTTCTCTCGCCTCCCCTTCCCCAGTCGTGCCTCAACCCTAAAACCACAAACAAAATAAAATCAGATTCTTTGGCCTTGTTTTATTCTCCTCAAACCCCTATTTAATTGGGCCAACTAACCATTTGGGCCTTTGGTAAGACCAATCTGAATTTTCAGATTTTAAATTTAGCAATATTTATGTTTTAATAGTTTTTATGATATAATTATTTACTAATAAATTGATTTTATTTTCAGGTTTAATTATCAAAAATCGATTTTACTAAAATAAATTACTTAGCCTGAATTAACAAAAACGGAATTTTTAATATTATTGACATGAAAATCAATTATAATATATATATGTATTTCGATTGAAAATTCGATTAATAATAACATTTTCGTTAAATTTCGAAAGTATAATTTTATTAAAAATTCGTTATTTATATTAAAACTCGTTATTTATAAAATTCATTACTTATAAAATTTATGATTTTATAAAATATTGATTTTAAATTATATTATCGATTTAACCAAAAATAGTTACTAAATGGAGTTATCAAGGACACAATTTAAATAAGATTTTCGTGTAAATTAACTAAGGAAAATATATATATTTCGATTGAAATTTCAATTAATTATATATTCTTCACTAAAATTGGCGTTTAATTATATTTTCATTAAAACTATGAAATTATATATTATTTTTTTTACATTATTATTAGAAAATTGGTTAATTATAAAGTTTCGAAATTATTAAGTTAAATTATTTATCATTTTGGTACTAATGCAATTATTTAATATTTTTAAAGAAATTGGACTCGGAGCTCAGGACGAACGAACCAACGAAAACCCTTAGCAAATCGCGGAAGTGAGGTAACGGCTATTGCTAGTACCCGCAATTCCCTTATAAACGCGTTTATGAAATTACAATGTTATGATTTATTTATGAATTGAATGTTTTGACATGTTTTATGAATTGCGGGAAATGAAATGTGATTTGATTGGATTATTTATTATAATATGATTGATTGAAATTCTTATAAAACGATCTTTATAAGAAACCGTGAATGAAATGATGTTTCTGTGATGCCAGGAAAGAAATGATATTTGATTGATCCCAGGATCTAAATGATGTTTTATCATGATCTCATGATCTAAAGGAATTATGTTACTTCTACTGAAGTAAAAAGGCTAAAATGTAAAATTAAACGAAACATGATAAATGAAAGTGAAATTCCTAGTCCGTTTGGCAGTATATGTTCACAGGCTACGATTCTCGGTCATGCATGTACCCATGGGGCATCCGCCCATTGAGCCAAGGCTCTCATGTTTTCGGGCCAATGACCCATGTTTATGGACAGCGGTCCATCGTGGAAGACGTTCCACCATGTCATACTTGCCACGACTAGCATGTGCACCCTAAATTAAGTTGAAAATGAATTAAAGGACTTTATAAAATGTTTTAAATTATTCTATTCTCCCTGTGTTATTAAATAAAATGAATTGAAATGAATTTACGTTGCTAGAATAGTTCGTTACTGAGTCTTCGGCTCACCGTTATTTTGTTTTCTGTTTTAGGTACCGCTGGGATCGATGGGAACGAGTAGTGGCGAGGATTTCACTTTAATAATTCCCACCTAGTTTATGTTTAAGTTTTAATAGTTTAATTAAAGACTCTTAGTAAGTTATGTACTTTCATAATATTAAAGGATTATTATATATATTTCGGAGTATTTAAAGGCTTATGATTGATGTTTGCCTTGTAATTTCCGAAAAGGAAGTTACGGCAGGAAATGTCCCGACCAATTAGGTTAATTCCGCTGCTAATTATGCTTTAATAATGTAATTAGAGGTCGGGGTGTTACAGAAGCGTATCGTACGAATTAGCATCGGACGAGGCCCGCTAGACGAAGGTCCAGCATGAAGCCAGGCCATCGCCCAACAAGCCACACGCACCATCGCACGCCAAGCCTCGACCAGGCCCAGCGCAAGGCCAGGCCCAGCCAAGGCCTGGGGCGCGCGCGCGAGAACACAACAGCAATGGGTCGAGCGCTGTGCGCCTAGCGTGGGCCGCAAGGCTTGCGCGGGTGTACGGTGCTCGTGCAATGCTCGTGCGGGAATCCTAAAGCAATCAGGATTCGAAATATGATTAAATCCTAAAACTATTAGATAATGATTATTTAATAGAGTCCTAGCAGGATTCTAATTAAACTAATTAATATCCTAATAGGATTATAATTCCTTTTCCATACCTCTATAAATAAGTGCCTAGGGTCATAATTTATAGATACAATTGAAGTATTCAAAGGGTAAGTTTTTGAAAGAAAAATCAGCCATACACTTGCAAACACAATAGCCGAAATTCCTAGTAACCTTAAGGGCGATTCTAGTTGGTCTAACTTGAGGCGGATCCGGACGTACTGTGGACTATCTACGGAGGGACGACATTTGGATTCCTAAAGACTTGTTCTTGTTCGGTTCGGGCGCAGCTAGGGAGGGCACGCAACAAAGTGTATGTTCCTAAATTATGCTAAATGATTATGTGTAAATAATATGTTTCCTGGCATTAAGGTTTTTCCGCATGATTTATGTTTTGTCATATGTATCATAACCTAACAGTGGTATCACGAGCCTCTTATTATTTTCATAATCTAAATTGCATAAACATGGCTAAATATTACAAATTTGCAAGGAATTAAAGGGGTGATTAATTTTCGTAATTGTTAATTAATTGCAAATTGCGTTTATTTAATTATATGTACGCAGTTTTTCGGTAGTTTCTTCGTTACTCATCCAAATCGAGTGATTTTTGTGTCAATTCCGCATGTAAAAGGCATTCTAAAATTTTGACAAAAATAGTACTTTTTGCCGAAACCTCGAATTTCCAAATTCGAAGCCTAACTATGACTTTTCGGAGGTTTTAGTTTTTCGAACACAAAAGTTTGTAAATTTAAGATGTTAAATTAAATATTTGCGATTCTTGTTGATAAATCTTGAATTTTTGATTGACCTACTGTATATGCTTAACAAGTTTGAATGCCTAGCCTTGTTAATTATGCAATCTAATTTGTAATTATGATTAATTTGTTGAAAATTGGAATAATTTAGAATTAATTTGATTTTCATAATTAATTAATAATTTAATTAGATACTTATGATTAAAATGAAGGAAATAATGCCCTTGGTCCAAGTATGCATTCTATGATAAGTCTAATAAATGCGGTTCAGTATTAATTAACAAGTTAATAATTCAGTGAGATCAAGTGAGCTGAATGCCTAGCTAGAGGCCGCTTCAGTTCAAGTGGAATTAATAATATTAATCCACAGCTTACTCTTGACTGAACCCGTAGGGTCACACAAATAGTACGTAAACGGATCAAGTATTTAATAGCATTAAATACTCCATCTATGAATATTCGGAACCGACGGATCTTGGTTTCAGTGGGAGCTAAGATCGTCACAGGCAAGGAATGAATACTCCGGAAACGATGATATTGCCGGAAACGGAAATATGGATCGTATCGGAAATATAAATATTATCCAAGTCGTAGATGTTGCCGGAAACGGAAACATGGTACGTGTCGGAAAATATTATCGGAAATGGAAATATTGCCAGAATCGAAAATAATTCCGGAAACGGAAATATTAAATATTTGTTCGAAACGGAAATTAATTCCGGAATCGGAAATATTAAATATTGTTCGTATCGGAAATGAATTTCGGAATCGGAAAATTTAATCGGAAGCGCATCGTACGAATAAGCATCGGACGAGGCCTGCCGGACGAGGCCCAGCACGAAGCCAGGCCATCGCCCAGCAAGCCAAGCGCGCCGCACAAACAGCCACGCCAGGCCCAGCGCAAGGCCAGGCCCAGCAGGCTGCGCGCAGCGCGCAGCGCGCACAGCGCGCACATCACGCGCAGCGCACAGCGCGCACAGCACGCGCAGCGCGCAGCGCGCGCGGGCGCTGAGTGGGCTGCTGCTCGCGCGCACGCATGGGGCCCATCGTGGCTGCCGTGCGTGTGTGTGCAAGTGTTTGTGTTCGTGCACGTTTCCTAAAACATGCAGAGTTCGGTTAATGATTAAATTCCTAATTCTATTTGATAAATTAATTAAATTAGAGTTCTTGTAGGATTCTAGGTTTAATTAATTTGTATCTGAATAGGATTTCGATTCCCTTTCCATACCGCTATAAATATGAGGCTAGGGCTCACAATTTATAACACAAGTTTCAAAGTATTCAAAGTGAGTTTTTGAGAGAAAAATTCAGTCACACATTTGCCTATAAAGTGCCGAAAATAATAGTACCTTAAGGGCGATTCTAGTTGGTCAATCTTAAGGCGGATCCGGACGTGCTGTGGACTATCTACGGAGGGACGACACTTGGAGTCCTAAAGACTTGTTCTTGTTCGGTTCGGGCGCAGCTAGGGAAGGCACGCAACAAAGAGTATGCATCTAATCTATGCTAAATGATTATGTGTAAATAATATGTTTTCCTGGGTTTATGGTTTTTCCGCATGATTTATGAATTGTCATATGTATCATAACCTAACAGTGGTATCACGAGCCCCTTATTATTTTCATAATCTAAATTGCATGAACATGGTTAAATATTACAAATTTGCAAGAATTAAAAGGGGTGATTAATTTTCGTAATTGTTAATTAATTGCAAATTGCGTTTATTTAATTATACGTACGCAGTTTTTCGGCAGTTTCTTCGTTACTCATCCAAATCGAGTGATTTTTGTGTCAATTCCGCATGTAAAAGGCATTCTAAAATTTTGAAAAAAATAATATTTTTCTGCCGAACCCAGAATTCTCAAATTCGAAGCCTAACTATGACTTTTCGAAGGTTTTAGTTTTTCGAATGCAAAATTTCGTAAATTTAAGATGTTAAATTAAATATTTGCGATTCTTGTTGATAAATCTTGAATTTTTGATTGACCTACTGTATATGTTTAACAAGTTTGAATGCCTAGCCTTGTTAATTATGCAATCTAATTTGTAATTATGATTAATTTGTTGAAAATTAGAATAATTTAGAATTAATTTGATTTTCATAATTAATTATAATTTAATTAGAAACCTATGATTAAAAACCACCATAAAAATTGTAAATTTATGATAAATTTTAAATTTTTATGACCTAGACTTGAATCCATAACAATCGGAAATCAATTGAATAATAAATTTTCGATTTTTCGCCCTAAAATTATGAAATTAATATTATTTATTAATTTGTCATTAATTTTAAATATAAATTTTAAATTTTTATGCGATTCGTTCATATAACTTGCACGCACAAAGCAATGGACGCTTCGTGTTACCCTTAAGGGGTGTTGTATAGTGCGGGCATGCGACGACGAGCAAGGGAGCTCGTCTCCCGTGCGGCACCAATGCAATGAGCAAGGCATGGTGCACGAGCACAAGGCAGCAGCCCTACCTTGTGTCGTGGGCCACGAGCTATGAACAAATGGGCATGGGCGAAAGGCAAGCCAAGGCAGTCGCGTGTGGGCAGCAAGCGAGCTGCGCCACAACGCGCACTGCCTCGCGCAAGAGCGCGCAGCCTCGCGCGCAGCGAGCGCAAGCTCGCGTGCCACGAGCGCTGCGCCCAGCGTTGCTCGCGCGCACAGCGAGCGATGTCGCGCGCCCAGCGAGCGATGTCGCGCGCCCAGCGAGCGATGGCTCGCGCGCACAACGAGCGATGGCTCGCGCGCACAGCGAGCAATGGCTCGCGCGCACAGCGAGCGCTGGCGAGCGCGCACTGCGAGAGATGGCTCGCGTGCGACGAGCGCTGGCGCGCGCGCAGCGAGCACCACAGCGTGCGATGGCTTGCGATGGGAGATGCAGCAGCTATGCGACGAGCGCATGGGCTGCGCGCACATGGCCAGCAATGGCTGTGTGCGTGCGGCCCATGGGCGTGCAATGCGTAGGGTGTTTGCGTTACGATTAGATCGTTTTGAATGTTTAATTTGAAAATTTCAGTTCACGTAATTTTAATTAATTTTAAAATTAATAATTTAAATTATTTTCTTGGATTTTAATTTTGAATATTGTAATTATAATAAATTTTATTTATTCTAATTATTTTACTAAAATTAAAATCATGAATTAATTTAAATAACGACTGAAATTAAATTAAACTTTTTGGATTCAATTATAAATTTATATGAGCTTTAAATTTTAATTAAATTTGTATGTTTCCGGTTAGACTAGAAATACATTTTTATGTTTAAAATTAGTAAAGCATATGAATTTATTGGTTTAAGTGGGAGCGCTTTTTAGTCATAAACTCTTGATTAGGTCTACAAATCCTTAAGGTTAAAAAAACTTGATTAGAATTAATAAGGACTGAATAATTGGTAGATTATTGGTGCCCTTGATTAATTGCTGCAAATGTTTACGTGATGCATAATGTGTTTTACTAACCAGCTATGTGGGCCATTCATGATAATGAATGGGTGAATGGTATATATTGTATATGTACTGTTTTGCAGGTTATGAAGTGACTAGTATGGCCCAAATAGGATAGAAAATATGGTCTGTGTACCATTAATTTGAATGTAATTGGTCTAAAGTACCAAAGTTATTTTTCAATTCAAATATGGTATGCGAACCATCAAATAGTTGTAATTAGTTATAGCTTATCCTATTTGAAAAAAATGGTGCCTCCCACGGAGATTTTCAAGACGGACTTTGAAGTCAAAGCTTCAAGATGAAGTCGGGCCATGCATACTAGATCACATTTATCTTATGCATGTTTTAAGTTATTTATTGCTTTTAAATATGTCTTAAAATGCATGAGATCAAAAGCTTGATTATGTTGCATGATTAAGGATTTTAGTTCACTTAAAATCTAACCAACATAGTAAGAGCCTTAAGTTCCAAACTTAAAAATTGAGTTAAAAGGTGCCATGCCAAAATATACACTTGCTTGGATATCCTTTACATCAATCTAGTAATAGTTTTCGCTTAGCGAGGTGTTACTTATTGGTCCTAAAGGGGCAAGGTACACAAACAATTGTGAGTACATGTTAGTTTTGGTGAAACTCAACGATATAAGTAAGGAGTCCTTTTATGTCGTGGCAAAATCGATAGGTTTACCTAATAAGTTCTTAGACGTACCTATCAACCAAGAATAGTTTCTAGACTATTAGCAAAAGGCTTTTGCTTACCTAAGATGTTCTAGGATTAAGTCGACAAACTGTGCTTAGTTCTTCAATGATTTTAGGATCTTGGAATCATTTTATTCACACCTGCCGGAACACATAACTTGAATAAAATGCTTAATAAACATTGAATTATGCATGTATGCTAGAATTTAAGTTTATTAAGAGAAACTGTGAATGGTTATTTATTTGTTTATTCTTTTCAATTGTAGTTTTTAATATGGCAAACAACAATTCATTCAACATTCGATCAATTCTCGAAAAGGAGAAGTTGAACGGGAAAAACTTCCTTGGCTGGCAAAGGAACTTGCAAATAGTTCTTATGCAGGAAGAAAAGGAGTATGTCCTAGATGAGGCGATGCCCGAAGCTGCAGGCGACGGGGTCACTCAGGCAGCCCTCAATCGTTGGATTGATGCCAACAAGGATGTGAAATGTCTAATGCTCGCCACCATGAGTGCGGATCTGCAGAAAACGTTCATCAACTCAGATGCTTTCACAATCATCAGTGAGTTGAAGAACATGTTCCAAGATCTGGCTCGAGTCGAAAGATTCGAGACTCATAGGCAAATTCTTGAGACCAAGCTTAAGAAAGGCGAGCCCGTAAGTCCACATGTTCTCAAAATGATTGGACTCATTGAGAATATGAGTCGGCTGGATCAGCAATTTTCTCAGGAAATGGCTATAGACACCATCCTCCATTCTCTTCATAGCGGGTATGATCAGTTCAAACTGAACTACAGTATGAATAGTCTGGACAAAACGCTCACTGAGCTTCACGGTATGCTGAAGACCGCTGAAAAGACGCTCAAAAGTGATAAGCAGGATGTGCTTATGGTGCGTGGGGGCAAGTTCAAGAAATCTGGAAAGAAGAGGAATGCTAAGAAAGGTGGCAACAAGGCCAGCCCAACTAAGCAAACTGGCGCCAAATCTGTAAAGAGGAAGGTCAGTCAACCCACTTCTGAATCCGAATGCTTCTACTGCAAGAAGAAGGGGCATTGGAAGAGAGATTGCTTGAAGCTAAAGGAAGATCAGAAGAACGGAACAGTCGTTCCATCTTCAGGTATTTTCGTTATAGACTGTATACTTGCTAATTCAACTTCTTGGGTATTAGATACAGGTTGTGGCTCACACTTATGTTCCAATCCACAGGGACTAAGAAGAAGTAGAAAGTTAAGCAAAGGTGAAGTCGACCTACGAGTGGGAAATGGAGCACGGATTGCTGCATTAGCTGTAGGAACTTACTATTTGTCGTTGCCCTCCGGGCTAGTTTTGGAACTGGAAGAATGTTTCCATGTTCCAAGTCTTACTAAAAACATCATTTCAGTTTCTTGCTTAGATGCTAAGGGATTTTCCTTTATAATAAAAGACAATAGTTGTTCGTTTTATTTTAAAGAGATGTTTTATGGATCTGCTAGATTAGTCAATGGACTTTATTTATTAGATCACGACAAACAAGTATATAACATAAATACCAAAAAGGCCAAAAAGGATGATTCAGATCTCACCTATCTGTGGCATTGTCGATTAGGCCATATAAACTTGAAACGCTTAGAAAGACTTCAAAGAGAAGGAATTCTAGAACCATTTGACTTAGAGGATTATGGTAAATGCGAATCATGTTTACTTGGCAAAATGACAAAGCAACCTTTCTCTAAAGTTGGAGAAAGAGCAAATGAACTATTGGGTTTAATCCATACAGATGTATGTGGACCAATGAGTACAAATGCTAGAGGTGGTTTCAGCTACTTTATCACTTTCACTGATGACTTCAGTAGGTATGGTTATGTCTACCTAATGAAGCATAAGTCTGAATCCTTTGACAAATTCAAGGAATTTCAGAGTGAAGTAGAGAATCAATTAGGCAAGAAGATTAAGGCACTGCGGTCTGATAGAGGCGGTGAATATCTGAGCTATGAATTTGATGACCATCTGAAAGAATGTGGAATTCTATCAGAATTGACTCCTCCTGGAACACCACAATGGAACGGTGTGTCAGAACGGAGGAACAGAACCTTGCTAGACATGGTCAGATCAATGATGGGTCAGGCCGAACTTCCATTAGAATTTTGGGGACATGCACTAAATACAGCTGCACTCACTATAAATAGAGCTCCGTCTAAAGCTGTCGAAAAGACTCCATACGAATTATGGTTTGGAAAGCCTCCAAATGTGTCTTTTCTTAAGATTTGGGGATGTGAAGTATACGTCAAACGATTAATTTCAGACAAACTTCATCCAAAATCTGACAAATGTATCCTTGTGGGCTATCCAAAGGAAACAAAGGGGTATTACTTCTACAATACATCTGAGAACAAAGTGTTTGTTGCTCGAGATGGTGTCTTTTTGGAGAAGGATCACATTTCCAAAATGACAAGTGGGAGAAAAGTAGACCTCGAAGAAATTCGAGTCGAACAACAAACTCTAGAGAATGCTCAAGATGACATTCAGGATGAAACTCAGAGATCTTTAGAAGAATCTGGTGAGAATCATGGTCAATCTAGAAATGTTACCCCGCGTAGATCGCAAAGATATAGATCTCAACCGGAAAGGTACTTAGGTATTTTGACGAACGAGAGCTATGACGTTCTATTACTTGAAAGTGATGAACCTGCAACTTACAAATAAGCTATGACGAGCCCTAGCTCCAAGCAATGGCAAGAAGCCATGCAATCTGAATTGGACTCCATGTCTGAAAACCAAGTATGGGATTTGGTCGATTTGCCAGATGGCTATCAAGCCATTGGAAGCAAATGGGTTTTCAAACTGAAAAAGGACAAGGATGGGAAACTTGAAGTTTTCAAAGCTAGATTGGTTGCAAAAGGTTACAGGCAAGTCCACGGTGTGGATTACGATGAAACTTTTTCACCAGTTGCAATGCTAAAGTCTATTCGGATAATGTTAGCAATCGCTGCATATTACGATTACGAAATATGGCAGATGGATGTCAAAACTGCTTTCTTAAACGGCGTTTTAACAGAAACTGTGTTTATGACACAGCCTGAAGGTTTTGAGGATCCAAAGAATGCTAAAAAGGTATGCAAGCTAAAGAAATCAATCTACGGATTGAAGCAGGCATCCAGGAGGTGGAATATACGTTTTGATGAAGCAGTCAGTGACTTTGGTTTCATCAAGAACGCAGACGAATCTTGTGTATACAAGAAGGTCAGTGGGAGCAAAATTGCTTTCCTAGTATTATATGTCGACGACATATTACTCATCGGAAATGACATTCCTATGTTAAACTCTGTCAAGATTTGGCTTGGGAAATGTTTTTCGATGAAGGATCTAGGAGAAGCACAGTACATATTGGGCATCAAGATTTACAGAGATAGATCTAAAAGGATGATTGGACTTAGTCAAAGCACTTATATCAATAAGGTGCTTGATAGGTTCAAGATGGCGGACTCCAAGCGAGGCTACGTACCCATGTCTCATGGAATGACTCTAAGCAAGACTCAGTGCCCAAAAACACTTGATGAGCGTAGACGAATGAATGGGATTCCATATGCATCATTGATTGGTTCAATAATGTATTCTATGATATGTACACGCCCGGATGTTGCGTACGCACTCAGTGCTACGAGCAGATACCAGTCAGACCCAGGAGAGGCGCATTGGACTGCTGCCAAGAACATTCTGAAGTACCTAAAAAGGCACAAAGATGACTTCCTGGTCTATGGTGGAGATGATGAATTAATTGTTAAAGGCTATACGGACGCAAGTTTCCAAACCGACAAAGATGATTTCAGATCACAGTCAGGGTTTGTCTTCTGCCTCAACGGAGGAGCAGTAAGCTGGAAAAGTGCTAAGCAAAGCACCATTGCGGATTCTACAACTGAAGCGGAGTACATTGCTGCACATGAAGCAGCAAAGGAAGCTATATGGCTAAGGAAGTTCATAGGTGAACTTGGTGTAGTCCCCTCCATTAAAGGACCAATAGCCCTGTATTGTGATAATAACGGAGCTATTGCACAGGCAAAAGAGCCTAGACACCACCAGAGAGTCAAGCATGTACTTCGTAGATTTCACCTTCTACGAGAGTTCGTTGAAAGAAAAGAAGTCGAGATAAGCAAAATTGGAACTGATGACAACATATCAGATCCATTAACTAAACCTCTGCCGCAGGCGAAGCACAACTCGCACACTGCAGCTATGGGAATCAAGCATATTGGAGAATGGCTTTGATGTCTCTGTTTAATGTTTTAAAGTTTTAGAGTTTAAATCTTTGTAAAACATTATTGGTTAATCATTCACAATAAATGAAAAGAATTCATTTTTCCATTTAATTTGTGGTTTATTAAATGATGAGTCCCTTCAATTTGACGATATATTCAAGATAGACTGTCAGGACCAGTCCTGTGACTAAGAAATGTCTATCAAGTGAACTTGAATGTCAAAGGTTGAAAATGGTCCCTAATCGGAGTTTTCTATAAAATTGGACGCATAGAAAACGTTAGACGATTAGAATGCAAGATGACTAGTGGTTCTGTTTCTTGAACTATGTGGACATGGCAATGTCGTACTCATTTGCATAGATACTTACTTTGGGAAGATTAGTATCGGACAAGACCTATGAAACTTTACTGTAAGAGATGAAAATCTGTCATAAGTAAATTTCATTAAATTATTAGACACTAAATCCTCAATACCTGAGTGATTTGAGATTACTTGTTTGAGAACTGGTTGCTTTGACGTTGACCAACCGTCGCACCGTAAAAGGAGGCTATAAAGGCAACGCTCAGGTAATCACCTATCAAACGAAGTCTAATCTCAAGATCGCAAGATTGGGATTGTCCTCCCATAAATCGGGATGAGATGCTTAAAAGTTGTACAAGGCCACTCGGAGAGCTAGAAACTGTGAAATGCATGGCCGTGCTCGGATGAATCATAGGCTATGATTATCTGTTTATTTGATCAGTTGAACTCTGAAACCGAGGAACACCTCTGGACATAATAAGGATGACAACTCTTACCTTATGTTCAAGAGCAAGCATCGAGCGACAAAGGAATTAGGAAATGCACACTTGTCCCTAAGGACAAGTGGGAGACTGAAGGAAATAATGCCCTTGGTCCAAGTATGCATTCTATGATAAGTCTAATAAATGCGGTTCAGTATTAATTAACAAGTTAATAATTCAGTGAGATCAAGTGAGCTGAATGCCTAGCTAGAGGCCGCTTCAGTTCAAGTGGAATTAATAATATTAATCCACAGCTTACTCTTGACTGAACCCGTAGGGTCACACAAATAGTACGTAAACGGATCAAGTATTTAATAGCATTAAATACTCCATCTATGAATATTCGGAACCGACGGATCTTGGTTTCAGTGGGAGCTAAGATCGTCACAGGCAAGGAATGAATACTCCGGAAACGATGATATTGCCGGAAACGGAAATATGGATCGTATCGGAAATATAAATATTATCCAAGTCGTAGATGTTGCCGGAAACGGAAACATGGTACGTGTCGGAAAATATTATCGGAAATGGAAATATTGCCAGAATCGAAAATAATTCCGGAAACGGAAATATTAAATATTTGTTCGAAACGGAAATTAATTCCGGAATCGGAAATATTAAATATTGTTCGTATCGGAAATGAATTTCGGAATCGGAAAATTTAATCGGAAGCGCATCGTACGAATAAGCATCGGACGAGGCCTGCCGGACGAGGCCCAGCACGAAGCCAGGCCATCGCCCAGCAAGCCAAGCGCGCCGCACAAACAGCCACGCCAGGCCCAGCGCAAGGTCAGGCCCAGCAGGCTGCGCGCAGCGCGCAGCGCGCACAGCGCGCACAGCACGCGCAGCGCACAGCGCGCACAGCACGCGCAGCGCACAGCGCGCACAGCACGCGCAGCGCGCAGCGCGCGCGGGCGCTGAGTGGGCTGCTGCTCGCGCGCACGCATGGGGCCCATCGTGGCTGCCGTGCGTGTGTGTGCAAGTGTTTGTGTTCGTGCACGTTTCCTAAAACATGCAGAGTTCGGTTAATGATTAAATTCCTAATTCTATTTGATAAATTAATTAAATTAGAGTTCTTGTAGGATTCTAGGTTTAATTAATTTGTATCTGAATAGGATTTCGATTCCCTTTCCATACCGCTATAAATATGAGGCTAGGGCTCACAATTTATAACACAAGTTTCAAAGTATTCAAAGTGAGTTTTTGAGAGAAAAATTCAGTCACACATTTGCCTATAAAGTGCCGAAAATAATAGTACCTTAAGGGCGATTCTAGTTGGTCAATCTTAAGGCGGATCCGGACGTGCTGTGGACTATCTACGGAGGGACGACACTTGGAGTCCTAAAGACTTGTTCTTGTTCGGTTCGGGCGCAGCTAGGGAAGGCACGCAACAAAGAGTATGCATCTAATCTATGCTAAATGATTATGTGTAAATAATATGTTTTCCTGGGTTTATGGTTTTTCCGCATGATTTATGAATTGTCATATGTATCATAACCTAACATAAAGACCACCATAAAAATTGTAAATTTGTGTTAAATTTTAAATTTTTATGACCTAGACTTGAATCCATGTTAATCGGAAATCAATTAATTAATAAATTTTCGATTTTTCGCCCTAAAATTATGAAATTAATATGATTTATTAATTTGTCATTAATTTTGAAAATAAAATTTTAATTTTTATGCGATTCGCTCATATAACTTGCACGCACAAAGCAATGGACGCTACGTGTTACCCTTAAGGGGTGTTGTATAGTGCGGGCATGCGACGACGAGCAAGGGAGCTCGTCGCCCATGCGGTACGAATGCAGCCCTGCCTTGTGTCGTGTGCTATGTGCGATGGGCGAGTGGGCAAGGGCGAGAGCAAGGCAGCGACAGTCGCGTGTGGGCAGCAGGCGAGCTGCGCCAAGACGCAACTACCTCGCGCAACGTGCGAAGCCTCGCGCGCAGCGAGCGCAAGCTCGAGTGCGACGAGCGCTACGCCCAGCGACGAATGCTCGTGCGCAGCGAGCTTTGGTCGCAAGCTACGAGCACTGCCTCGAGTAGCGAGCGCAAGCTCGCGTGCGTCGAGGGCAGGCGCCCGCAGCGAGCCAGAGGCCAAGCGTGCCTCGAGGCGCCTTGCGATGGTGTGCAGCGATGGATGCGACGCAGCACATAGGCTGCGCGCACATGGCCAGCGATGGCTGCGTGCGTGTGGCCTATGGCTGTGCGTTGCGTGGTGATGTTGCGTACCTTGTGTTATGATTAGATCGTTTTAAAATTTTAATTTGAAATTTTCAGTTTATGTAATTTTAATTAATTTTAAAATTAATAATTTAAATTGTTTTCTTGTATTTTAATTTTGAATATTATAATTATAATAAATTTCATTTATTCTAATTATTTTACTAAAATTAAAATCATGAATTAATTTAAATACGACTGAAAATAAATTAAAGCGGATTCAATTATAAATTTATATGAGCTTTTGATTTTAATTAAATTTGTATGTTTCCGGTTAGACTAGAAATACATTTTTATGTTTAAAATTAGTAAAGCATATGAATTTATTGGTTTTAGTGGGAGCATTTTTAGTCATAAACTCTTGATTAGGTCTACAAATCCCTTAAGGTTAAACAACTTGATTAGAATTAATAAGGACTGAATAATTGGTAGATTATTGGTGCCCTTGATTAATTGCTGCAAATATTTATGTGATGCATAACGTGTTTTACTAACTAGCTATGTGGGCCATTCATGATAATGAATGGGTGAATGGTATATATTGTATATGTACTGTTTTGCAGGTTATGAAGTGACTAGTATGGCCCAAATAGGATAGAAAATATGGTCTGCGTACCATTAATTTGAATGTAATTGGTCTAAAGTACCAAAATTGTTTTTTTTAATTCAAATATGGTCTGCGTACCATCAAATAGTTGTAATTAGTTTAATTATAGCTTATCCTATTTGAAGAAAATGGTGCCTCCCACGGAGATTTTCAAGACGGACTTTGAAGTTGAAGCTTCAAGATGAAGTCGGGCCATACTAGATAACATTTATCTTATGCATGTTTTAAGTTATTTATTGCTTTTAAATATGTCTTAAATATGCATGAGATCAAAGCTTGATTATGTTGCATGATTAAGGATTTTAGTTCACTTAAAATCTAACCAACATAGTAAGAGCCTTAAGTTCCAAACTTAAAAATTGAGTTAAAAGGTGCCATGCCAAAATAACACTTACTTGGATATCAAGGTATCGTGCGAATTAGCATCGGACGAGGCCCGCTAGACGAAGGCCCAACACGAAGCCAGGCCATCGCGCAGCAAGCCACACGCACCATCGCACGCCAAGCCTCGACCAGGCCCAGCGCAAGGCCAGGCCCAACCAAGGCCTGGGGCGCGCGCGCGAGAACACAACAGCAATGGGCCGAGCGCTGTGCGCCTAGCGTGGGCCGCAAGGCTTGCGCGAGTGTACGGTGCTCGTGCAATGCTCATGCGGGAATCCTAAAGCAATCGGGATTCGAAATATGATTAAATCCTAAAACTATTAGATAATGATTATTTAATAGAGTCCTAGCAGGATTCTAATTAAACTAATTAATATCCTAATAGGATTATAATTCCTTTTCCATACCTCTATAAATAAGTGCCTAGGGTCATAATTTATAGATACAATTGAAGTATTCAAAGGGTAAGTTTTTGAAAGAAAAATCAGCCATACACTTGCAAACACAATAGCCAAAATTCCTAGTAACCTTAAGGGCGATTCTAGTTGGTCTAACTTGAGGCGGATCCGGACGTACTGTGGACTATCTACGGAGGGACTACATTTGGAGTCCTAAAGACTTGTTCTGGTTCGGTTCGGGCGCAGCTAGGGAGGGCACGCAACAAAGTGTATGCTCCTAAATTATGCTAAATGATTATGTGTAAATAATATGTTTCCTGGCATTAAGGTTTTTCCGCATGATTTATGTTTTGTCATATGTATCATAACCTAACACCTACACCCCTATTCCCTACAAAAAATCATTTAAAAATTCACACCCCACTCACCACTCTCCACCTCTTACCAATTTCCCACTAACTATATTAAAAAATACCCCATTATCAACTAACACCCATTAAATTAATAAGTCAATTTAAATGTCTTAAACTCCGCACCGGTCAAACCGGTGCGAGTATTAAGGGACGGAGGGAGTAATTTTAGAGTGAATTTCGCATGTAAACGACGTTTTAAAATTTTGAAAAAAATAAGGATTTGTCGCCGAACCCAGAATTTCCAAATTCGAAGCATAACTATGACTTTTCGGAGGTTTTAGTTTTTCGAACGCAAAATTTGTAATTTTTATGATGTTAAATCTTGAATCTATGATTGACCTACTGTATATGTTTAACAACTTTAAAGCCTAATCTTGTTAATTATACGTCCTAATTTGTAATTGTAATTAATTTGTTGAATTTCGAATAATTTAGAATTTGTTCTGATTTTCATAATTAATTGGCAATTTAATTAGGATCTTATGATTAAAAACCACCATAAAATTTGTTAAAATTGAAAAGTTTTAAAATTTTATGACCTAGATTTGAATCCCTAAAAATAAATGTAATCGGAAATTAATTTGAATAATAAATTTTCGATTTTTCCCAAATTTAATGAAATTAATATAATTTATTAATTTGTCGATTAAATTAAAGTATAAATTTTTTTAATTTTTATAAAACCGATCACCAATCTTGCACGCACGAATCAATGGAAGCTAAGTGTTACCCTTAAGGGGTGTTGCATAGTGCGGGCATGCGACGACGACCAAGGGAGCTCGTCGCCCATGCGGTACGAGGCAATGAGCAAGCAAGGCATGCGCGACAGGCAGTGGCCTGTGCCGTGTGTGCCGTGTGGATGGTCGAGCGAAATTGGGCAGCGATGCATCGTAGCGCAAGGCACGAGGCAAGGCAGCAGCAAACGAGCAAGGGAGCTCGAGTGCCGCTGCGCATGCCACGGCCCAGCGCGCTGCCAGCGACGAG
The DNA here is from genome assembly GCF_020520425.1 of Spinacia oleracea. Lineage (NCBI taxonomy): Eukaryota > Viridiplantae > Streptophyta > Magnoliopsida > Caryophyllales > Amaranthaceae > Spinacia > Spinacia oleracea. Next base: position 107,220,532 of record NC_079487.1, read on the forward strand.
CAGGCAGCAGACACAGCAAGGGCTGTTGCGCTGCGATGGTGCATCAGCAACGCGGTCCTTAGATGCTTCTTCGTGCACGCGGCCCATGGAGCTGCGGAGTTGATGCTTGGGCGAGCCTTGGGCTTGGGCCTAAGCCCTTGCCTTAGCAAGTTGGGCCGTTTTGTTTATGTTTCGGTTGAAAGCGATTTTAATTAAATTTAATTTCGTAATTTAATTTTTTCTCGGAATTTAATTTTGATTAATTTAATTATTATAAATTATTTTGTAATAATTATTTTACTAAAATTAAAACCTTGATAAAAATTAAATTAATTAATTTTAATCAACTAAAAATAAAAATAAAGGGATTTAAATATTATTTTATATGAGCTTTAAATTTTAATTAAATTTGTAAGTTTCCGGTTGGACTAGGAAATACAATTTTATGTTTAAAATTTGTAAAGCATGTAAATTCTTGGTTTTAGTGGGAGCTTTTAGTCATTAACTCTTGATTAGGTCTACATTCCTTCAAGGTTAAAACAACTCGATTAGAACTAATAAGGTTGAATAATTTGTAGATTATGAAACCCTTTGATTAGTTGCTGCAAATATTTATGTGATGCATAATATATTCTACTATCTTGCTATGTGGGCCATTCATTGATAAATGAATGGGTGAATAGTATATTGTAAATTTACTGTTTTGCAAGTTATGGAAAGTGACTAGTATGACCCAAATAGGATAGAAAATATGGTTTGCGTACAATTAATTTGAATGTAAAATTGGTCTAATGCACCAAAGTTTTTATTTTAAATATGGTATGCGTACCATCAAATAATTGTAATTAGTTTCAATTATTGCATATCCTATTTGAAGAAAATGGCGCCTCCTATGGTGAAATTCAAGACGGAATTTCCAATCCATTTTCAAGACAGAGTTTGAAGTTGAATCTTCAAGATGAAGTCGGGCCATACTAGATCACATTTATATCTTATGCATGCTTTAAGTTATTTATTGCTTTAAATATGTCTTAATTATGCATGAGATTATGGCTTGATTATGTTGCATTATTAAGGATTTTAGTTCACTTAAAATCTAACCAACATAGTAAGAGCCTTAAGTTCCAAACTGTAAAAATTGAGTTAAAAGGTGCCATGCCAAAATAACACTTACTTGGATAACCTTTATATCAATCTAAATAATAGTTTTCCACCATAGCGAGGTGTTACTTGTTGATCCTAAAGGGGTAAGGTACACAAATAATTGTGAGTACATGTTAGTTTTGGTGAAACTCAACGATATAAGTACGGAGTCCTTTTATGTCATGGCAAATGAGATAGGTTTACCTAATAAGTTTTTAGACGTACCTATCAACCAAGAGTAGTTTCTATACTATTAGCAAAGGATTTGCTTACCTAAAATATTTTAGAATTGAGTCTAAATACATAATGTGCTTAATTCATCAATGATTTTAGGATCTTGGATTCATTTTATTCACACCCGTCGGAACACATAACTCGAATAAAATGCTTAATAAATATTGAATTATGCATGAATGCTAGAATCTATACTAATATATTAAAAGGCGTTGCGGAAAAAGTTTATGTGCCACGTATAACTCTCCTCTTACGCCACATCATCCACTCACTAAGGCTATGTGATGTTATTGACAACAAAAAATAAATGCAACAAGGTTTGAACACAAGACCTCAAGTTTGGAGAATAACTCTCATTACCATCTTAACCGACCACTAATTGTTGTTTATCCATGCACATTAATTTATAAATACGTGTTAACATGAAGTCTAAAACATTTAAACCTTTATGTTACCTTTATTTCTTATAGACTATATTGGAATAAAAAAAATTAAAGCATTAGGAAAACCATGAATTAAACATGATATCTTATCATAAGTCTCATAAGCATCACTATAAAATGTCCTGCATATATCTAATTTTGTGTTTATTAATTTGAAGCACTTAGTTCCATTAGAAAATAAATTAAATGAATTGTAAGATGATCTAATTGAAAAATTAATTGACATGATAAATGGCGCAATGTACATCTGTAGTTGATCAACTTAATGAATCTTTTAACTTTTATGGACTACACATACTTTGGCCAAATATTGAGGTGAATTGAGAAGAATATCCATATTCAATTATTTAAAGTAACAACCGGGGCATTACCCCGGCCACACACTAGTTTAAGTTTATTAAGAGAAACCGTGAATGGTTATTTATTTGTTTATTATTTTCAATTGTAGTTTTAACTATGGCAAACAACAATTCATTCAATATCCGATCAATTCTCGAAAAAGAGAAGTTGAACGGGAAAAACTTCCTTGACTGGCAAAGGAACTTGCAAATAGTTCTTATGCAGGAAGAAAAGGAGTATGTCCTGGAAGAGTCGATGCCCGAAGCCGCGGGCGACGGGGTCACTAAGGCAGCCCTTAAACGTTGGATTGATGCCAACAAGGATGTAAAATGTCTAATGCTTGCAACCATGGGTGAAGATCTACAGAAAACGTTTCATCAACCCAGATGCTTTCACAATCATCAGTGAGTTAAAGAACATGTTCCAAGATCTGGCTCGAGTAGTCGAGTCGAAAGATTCGAGACTCATAGACAAATTCTCGACACTTAACTCAAGAAGGGCGAGCCCGTAAGTCCACATGTTCTCAAAATGATTGGAATCATTGAGAATATGAGTCGGCTGGATCAGCAGTTCTCTTAGGAAATGGTTGTAGACACCATCCTCCATTCTCTTCATAGCGGGTATAATCTGATAGGTTATGATTCATATGACAAAACATAAATCATGCGGAAAAACCATAAAGCCAGGAAAGCATATTATTTACACATAATCATTTAGCATAGTTTAGATGCATACACTTTGTTGCGTGCCCTCCCTAGCTGCGCCCGAACCGAACAAGAACAAGTCTTTAGGACTCCAAGTGTCGTCCCTCCGTAGATAGTCCATAGCACGTCCGGATCCGCCTTAAGCTTGACCACCTAGAATCGCCCTTAAGGTAGTATAGATTTTCTGCTGGTTAGGGGCAAGAGAGTGGCTGATTTTTCTTCAAAATCTTACCTTTAGAATACTTCAATTGTGTCTATAAATTATGACCCTAGGCACCTATTTATAGAGGTATGGAAAAGGAACTGGAATCCTATTAGAATACGAATTTAATTTAAATTAGAATCCTGCTAGGACTCTATTAAATAAAATTTATCTAATAGGTTTAGGATTTTAATCTTTTATCGAATCCCGATAGCTTAAGGATTCGCACACGAGCATCGCACGAGCACCGTACACCCGCGCAGGCCTTGCGGCCCACGCTGAGCGCACAACGCCTCGGCCCATGCCCGCTGCCTTTGTCCGCGCGCGCGCCCAAGGCCTTGGCTGGGCCTGGCATGCGCTGGGCCTGGTCGAGGCTTGGCGTGTGTTGGTGATGCGTGTGGCTTGCTGAGCGACGGCCTGGCTTCGTGCTGGGCCTTCGTCTAGCGAGCCTCGTCCGATGCTAATTCGTACGATACGCTTCCGATTAAATTCCCGATTCCGGAATTCATTTCCGATACGAACAATATTTAATATTTCCGATTCCGGAATTAATTTCCGTTTCGAACAAATGTTTAATATTTCCGTTTCCGGAATTATTTTCCGATTCCGATAATATTTCCGATTCTGACAATGTTTCCGTTTCCGGCAATATTTCCGTTTCCATTAATATTTTCCGATACGTACCATGTTTCCGTTTCCGGCAACATCTACGACTTGGATAATATTTATATTTCCGATACGATCCATATTTCCGTTTCCGGTAATATCATCGTTTCCAGAGTATTCTTTTCTTGCTTGTGACGATCTTAGCTTCTACTGAAACCAAGATCCGTCGATTCCGAATATCTATAGATAGAGTATTTAATGCCATTAAATACTTGATCCGTTTACGTACTATTTGTGTGACCCTACAGGTTCAGTCAAGAGTAAGCTGTGGATTAATGTCATTAATTCCACTTGAACTGAAGCGGCCTCTAGCTAGGCATTCAGCTCACTTGATCTCACTGAATTATTAACTTGTTTAGTTAATACTGAACCGCATTTATTAGACTTAATATTATATGCATACTTGGACCAAGGGAATTATTTCCTTCAGTCTCCCACTTGTCCTTAGGGACAAGTGTACATTACCTAATTCCTTTGTCGCTTGATGCTTGCTCTTGAACATAAGGTAAGAGTTGTCATCCTTATTATGTCCAGAGGTGCTTCTCGGTTTCAGAGTTCAACTGATCAAATAAACAGATAATCATAACCTATGATTCATCCGAGCACGGCCATGCATTTTACAGTTTCTAGCTCTCCGAGTGGCCTTGTACAACTTTTAAGCATCTCATCCCGATTTATGGGAGGACAATCCCAATCTTGCGATCTTGAGATTAGACTTCGTTTGATAGGTGATTACCTGAGCGTTGCCTTTATAGCCTCCTTTTACGGTGCGACGGTTGGTCAACGTCAAAGCAACCAGTTCTCAAACAAGTAATCTCAAATCACTCAGGTATTGAGGATTTAGTGTCTAATAATTTTAATGAAATTTACTTATGACAGATTTTCATCTCTTATAGTAAAGTTTCATAGGTCTGTTCGATAGTAGTCTTCCCAAAGTAAGTATCTATGCAAATGATTATGACATTGCCATGTCCACATAGTTCAAGAAACAGAACTACTAGTCATCTTGCATTCTAGTCGTCTAACGTCTTCTATGCGTCCAATTTTATAGAAAACTCCAACCAGGGACCATTTTCAACTTTTGACATTCAAGTTCACTTGATAGACATTTCTTAGTCACAAGACTGGTCCTGACAGTCTATCTTGAATATATCGTCAAATTGAAGGGACTCATCATTTAATAAACCACAAATTAAATGAAAAATGAATTCTATTCATTTATTGTGAATGATTAACCAATAATGTTTTACAAAGAATTAAACTCTAAAACTTTAAAACATTAAACAAGTACATCAAAGCCATTCTCCAATATGCTTGATTTCCATAGCTGCAGTGTGCGAGTTGTGCTTCGCCTGCGGCAGAGGTTTAGTCAATGGATCTGATATGTTGTCATCAGTTCCAATCTTGCTTATCTCGACTTCTTTTCTTTCAACGAACTCTCGTAGAAGGTGAAATCTACGAAGTACATGCTTGACTCTTTGGTGGTGTCTAGGCTCCTTTGCCTGTGCAATAGCTCCGTTATTATCACAATACAGGGCTATTGGTCCTTTAATGGAGGGGACTACACCAAGTTCACCTATGAACTTCCTAAGCCATATAGCTTCCTTTGCTGCTTCATGTACAGCAATGTACTCCGCTTCAGTTATAGAATCCGCAATGGTTCTTTGCTGAGCACTTTTCCAGCTTACTGCACCTCCGTTGAGCCAGATGACAAACCCAGACTGTGATCTGAAATCATCTTTGTCGGTTTGGAAACTTGCGTCCGTATAGCCTTTAAAAATTAATTCATCATCTCCACCATAGACCAGGAAGTCATCTTTGTGCCTTTTCAGGTACTTCAGAATATTCTTGGTAGCAGTCCAATGTGCCTCTCCTGTGTCTGACTGGTATCTGCTCGTAGCACTGAGTGCGTACGCAACATCCGGGCGTGTACATATCATAGCATACATGATTGAACCAATCAATGATGCATATGGAATCCCATTCATTCGTCTACGCTCATCAAGTGTTTTTGGGCACTGAGTCTTGCTTAGAGTCATTCCATGAAACATGGGTAGGTAGCCTCGCTTGGAGTCTGCCATCTTGAACCTATCAAGCACCTTATTGATATAAGTGCTTTGACTAAGTCGAATCATCCTTTTAGATCTATCTCTGTAAATCTTTATGCCCAATATGTACTGTGCTTCTCCTATATCCTTCATCGAAAAACATTTCCCAAGCCAAATCTTGACAGAGTTCAACATAGGAATGTCATTTCCGATAAGTAATATGTCGTCGACATATAATACTAGGAAAGAAATTTTGCTCCCACTGACCTTCTTGTATACACAAGATTCGTCTGCGTTCTTGATGAAACCAAAGTCACTGACCGCTTCATCAAAACGTATATTCCAGCTCCTTGATGCCTCCTTCAATACGTAGATTGATTTCTTTAGCTTGCATACCTTTTTTTAGCATTCTTTGGATCCTCAAAACCTCCAGGCTGTGTCATAAACACAGTTTCTGTTAAAATGCCGTTTAAGAAAGCGGTTTTGACATCCATCTGCCATATTTCGTAATCGTAATATGCAGCGATTGCTAACATTATCCGAATAGACTTTAGCATTGCAACTGGTGAAAAGGTTTTATCGTAATCCACACCGTGGACTTGCCTGTAACCTTTTGCAACCAATCTAGCTTTGAAAACTTCAAGTTTCCCGTCCTTGTCCTTTTTCAGTTTGAAAACCCATTTGCTTCCAATGTCTTGGTAGCCATCTGGCAAATCGACCAAATCCCATACTTGGTTTTCTGACATGGAGTCTAATTCATATTGCATGGCTTCTTGCCATTTCTTGGAGCTAGGGCTCGTCATAGCTTGTTTGTAAGTCGCAGGTTCATCACTTTCAAGTAATAGAACGTCACAGCTCTCGTTCGTCAAAATACCTAAGTACCTTTCCGGTTGAGATCTATATCTCTGCGATCTACGCGGGGTTACATCTCTAGATTGACCATGATTCTCACCCGATACTTCTAAAGATCTCTGAGTTTCATTTTGAATGTCATCTTGAGCATTCTCTAGAGTTTGTTGTTCGACTCGAATTTCTTCGAGGTCTACTTTTCTCCCACTTGTCATTTTGGAAATGTGATCCTTCTCCAAAAAGACACCATCTCAAGCAACAAACACCTTGTTCTCAGATGTATTGTAGAAGTAATACCCCTTTGTTTCCTTTGGATAGCCCACAAGGATACATTTGTCAGATTTCGGATGAAGTTTGTCTGAAATTAATCGTTTGACGTATACTTCACATCCCCAAATCTTAAGAAAAGACACTTTTGGAGGCTTTCCAAACCATAACTCATATGGAGTCGTATCGACAGCTTTAGACGGAGCTCTATTTATAGTGAGTGCAGCTGTATTTAGTGCATGTCCCCAAAATTCTAATGGAAATTCGACCTGACTTATCATTGACCTAACCATGTCTAGCAAGGTTCTATTCCTCCGTTCCGACACACCGTTCCATTGTGGTGTTCCAAGAGGAGTCAATTTTGACAGAATTCCACATTCTTTCAGATGGACATCAAATTCATAGCTCAGATATTCACCGCCTCTATCAGACTGCAGTGCTTTAATCTTCTTGCCTAATTGATTCTCTACTTCACTCTGAAATTCCTTGAATTTGTCAAAGGATTCAGACTTATGCTTCATTAGGTAGACATAACCATATCTACTGAAGTCATCAGTGAAAGTGATAAAGTAGCTGAAACCACCCCTAGCATTTGTACTCATTGGTCCACATACATCTGTATGGATTAACCCAATAGTTCAGTTGCTCTTTCTCCAACTTTAGAGAAAGATTGCTTTGTCATTTTGCCAAGTAAACATGATTCGCATTTACCATAATCCTCTAAGTCAAATGGTTCTAGAATTCCTTCCTTTTGAAGTCTTTCCATGCGTTTCAAGTTAATATGGCCTAATCGACAATGCCACAGATAGGTGAGATCTGAATCATCCTTTTTGGCCCTTTTGGTATTTATGTTATAAACTTGTTTGTCGTGATCTAATAAATATAGTCCATTGACTAATCTAGCAGATCCATAAAACATCTCTTTAAAATAAAACGAACAACTATTGTCTTTTATTAAAAAGGAAAATCCCTTAGCATCTAAGCAAGAAACTGAAATGATGTTTTTAGTAAGACTTGGAACATGGAAACACTCTTCCAGTTCCAAAACTAGCCCAGAGGGTAACGACAAATAATAAGTTCCTACATCTAATGCAGCAATCCGTGCTCCATTTCCCACTCGTAGGTCGACTTCACCCTTGCTTAACTTTCTACTTCTTCTTAGTCCCTGTGAATTGGAACATAAGTGTGAGCCACAACCAGTATCTAATACCCAAGAAGTTGAATTAGCAAGTATACAGTCTATAACGAAAATACCTGAAGATGGAACGACTGTTCCGTTCTTCTGATCTTCCTTTAGCTTCAAGCAATCTCTCTTCCAATGCCCCTTCTTCTTGCAGTAGAAGCATTCGGATTCAGAAGTGGGTTGACTGACCTTCCTCTTTTCAGATTTGGCGCCAGTTGGTTGCTTAGTTTGGCTGGCCTTGTTGCCACCTTTCTTAGCATTCCTCTTCTTTCCAGATTTCTTGAACTTGCCCCCACGCACCATAAGCACATCTTGCTTATCACTTTTGAGCATCTTTTCAGCGGTCTTCGGCATACCGTGAAGCTCAGTGAGCGTTTTGTCCAGACTATTCATACTGTAGTTCAGTTTGAACTGATCTTACCCGCTATGAAGAGAATGGAGGATGGTGTCTACAACCATTTCCTGAGAGAACTGCTGATCCAGCCGACTCATATTCTCAATGAGTCCAATCATTTTGAGAACATGTGGACTTACGGGCTCGCCTTTCTTAAGCTTGGTGTAATAGCCTCGTTTTTAAGCCACTTCGAATTAGACAATAGTGATATTTTATTAGCTTAATTACCTTTCTAAAACTATATTTGTGAAATTATAGGTTTATGATTGACTATTATATGTTATTATGTATTGTTAATAAGAAGAAGAAAATCAGATTTTGGTATCGCTGAAATTACTATATTGCCCTTAATAAGAAACTCATTTTTTTAAAAAAAATATAATAAAAATTCTCATTCTTCCCTATGTGTCATTTGAAGAGGCATCCCACCTCTTTGATTTGTTGTCAATTCCTCCTTTATCCACATTAGTAAGGCAAGTTCTTAATCTATCAACCCAATTAGAAGACCCAAAAGACCCATCTCATCTTCTTCCTCCTCTTGCTGACACTTCTCAAAGGTCGGTTCTGTTTGATCAAATTCATCCATCATACGCTCATTTTTAGATAATTCTTCCTTCATGATAGTTGTAGCCCTTGAAAAGTTAACCAGTTTAGGTTCAAGAATCACTCAATTTGGAGCATTATTCCAAGAGATAATCCCTTACGAAGCTAACTGTTGCTGCTGTTGTTGTGATGCCAGCACCAGATTATCTTTCTATTATTTCGACAATCTTATGATCATTTTGAGCTTCTGTTATCTGAATAAGAACTGTATATCTCTTCATTCTAATGAATTTAGGCTCAAGAATTACTAAAATTGGAACCTTGAGCTAGGAGATATGGTCTTCCGAAACTCACAGTTGTTGCTGCCAACGTGTTGTTGCTATTGCTCTTTCTTCCTTGATTTTTCTCACTTCCACCGCTTCTTAATTGCGTTGTTAGCTTCTCATTTGAAACGTATCATTATTGGCCTAAACTTTATTTTTTTAGTTGTGTTTAAAAAGTTTGAATTTCAGTTTTAGTAAGCAACTAAAGTAGTATTTAACGATGAGTTTCTTGTTTCGGTTATTGTGAGTCAAGTTATTGATTTTAGTATTATTGATTGTGAGGCAAATTGTTGGTGATTAATTCATGGAGTTCAAGTTAAAATTGGTGGTCAATATTATGGTTCATCATCGGAGATTAAAGTGTATCGTTCTTGGAGATTATTAAGGAAAATGCTTATTGTATTGAGGTAACTTTTATGTTCAGCAAAATTACTTTGTACCCTTGTGTGTTTAAAATTTATTATTTATTTAATATGATCATATATCCATGGCCATGAATATCATGAATTGCATTTATATTGGATGATTGATTAATTTGATTGATATTGTGAAATTGTTTGTGGAATTGTTCAGATATAATATGTGTGTTGAAATAGATTTTGAAATGATATTGTAAACTAAACATATGATTCTTAGTTGTTTTTGCTGGCATTGGATTATGAACGGATATGGATAAGTGGGCAAGTTACAGGTGGAGGAAAGATACTGAAATTAAAGCTAAGACCGGAATGGTCGAATTTGTGTGATAATTTGTGTTCTATAATAAGTTATGTTTGTGTCCAAAACCTGTTCTTGCCACTGATTTGTGAATGGAATGATCAATGCCAGCTATACGTTTTCAAATACAGCAAAAGTCTATTTCCGAACAATTGCTAAGTTATGTTTTGAAAACTCTTTGAACAAATGGTTTGAAATAAAAACGTTTTTACGGGCTGAAGTAAAGGTTACGAGTTTTCCACTCATTTTAGATGTTTTTTTTTTTTCTATGTCTTTTCTTTGTAAGCAGGTTGTGTGGAAGCTCAAGTGGAATTCAAATGGAGCTTGATTGTATTGAAGGGATTTAAATTATGTGTTATATATTAAGGTTGTATTTATTTGTGAGATTAGTTTATGAATTGTTGTGAGTTAAAGAGTGATATTTATTCAAGGTTATTCATTCGAGTTATTTTAAGGTTATTTTGTGGACCTATAACCCACATGTCCAGGATCGAGTTTAAGATTAAGGCTAATTATTCTGCTGTGTGTTAAGAGTTAATTGTAATCATTTAAGGATTAAGTGTTGTTTATTAACAGCTCGAAAGAGCGAGCTGTTACACTTGGTCTCAAGAATTTGCCTATGAGTCTCGAATCTTTCGACTCGAGCCAGATCTTGGAACATGTTCTTCAACTCACTGATGATTGTGAAAGCATCTGAGTTGATGAACGTTTTCTGTAGATCTGCACTCATGGTGGCGAGCATTAGAAATTTCACATCCTTGTTGGCATCAATCCAACGATTGAGGGCTGCCTGAGTGACCCCGTCGCCTGCGGCTTCGGGCATCGCCTCTTCCAGGACATACTCCTTTTCTTCCTGCATAAGAACTATTTGCAAGTTCCTTTGCCAGTCAAGGAAGTTTTTCCCGCTCAACTTCTCCTTTTCGAGAATTGATCGAATGTTGAATGAATTGTTGTTTGCCATAATTAAAACTACAATTGAAAAGAATAAACAAATAAATAATCATTCACAGTTTCTCTTAATAAACTTAAATTCTAGCATAAATGCATAATTCAATGTTCATTAAGCATTTTATTCAAATTATGTGTTCCGGCAGGTGTGAATAAAATGATTCCAAGATCCTAAAACCATTGAAGAATTAAGCACATTATGTATTTTGACTCAATTCTAAAACATTTTAGGTAAGCAAAAGCCTTTTGCTAATAGTCTAAAAACTACTCTTGGTTGATAGGTACGTCTAAGAACTTATTAGGTAAACCTATCGATTTTGCCACGATATAAAAGGACTCCTTACTTATATCGTTGAGTTTCACCAAAACTAACATGTACTCACAATTATTTGTGTACCTGTAATCCCCCGTAAATTTATAAAGTTTATTAACATATGTTAACGTATAGTTTTTATATTTAAATGAAATTGGTCGATTTTAGTAATAAATATATATTTAATGTATATTTATTTTATTTAAATGAATTATAAATATTTTAATGATTTATTGAAATCAAACACTTTAGAATCATAATTCGAAAACGAATTGAAACATAGAAACACTTCGGTTTTGGAAAAGTATTTCTAATCGGGTTTGAATTTAAATACTCTCAAATTGGAAAAGAATCTTAATCTTAGCCCAATTATTATAGCCCACAAAGTAAATAAACCCCCTAAACCCAAATTTTACCCACAACTAATTCTCTCTCCTCACTCAACTTCACACTCACGTGAAACCCTCATTCTCTTTCACGTTAATTCTCTTTTCTTCCCTCTTAGGCAACCACCACCGCCGCCGGTCAAGCAGCAGACGCCGCCGTTGTTCTCCTCCGACGCCCGACTTCCTCCTTCGTCCGGTAACCTCTTCTCTCCCCTCGTATTTCTTTCTTCCTCTCTCTCGTGCGTTTTGCTCTCCTTACTTGCTTTTTCTTTTTTTACGTGCGACAGCCACCAACAGCACCACCGCCACGTCGCCGCCCAGCCTGCATCGCTGCGCCGCCGCGTTCCTTGCCCACACCAACCGACGTCCTCCCTTGTCCTCCCTCTTGCTCGACGGAACTCCTTTTCGTTCTTCATATCCCGCAAACACGAGTCAGTCGCAGCCACCACCGCTGCGCCACCATCTTGCCTTGCCTGTCAGCCGCCGACTGTTCTGCTGCCGCCGTCTCAGACCACCGGCCAACCACCCTTTTGTCTCTCTTTTTGGTTAATTCTTAAACCCTAAACTAATTAATGAATTGAATTACGTTTTAATGATTTAATTATGTTTCTTGAATTTAAATTATATTTGATTATGAATTTCAAGAATTATATGTTTGCATAATTAAATTATTAATTTCAGATTATATAAATGCATTGAAATATTGATTTTTAATTATTTAAAGTATGAATTTTAAGGTTTTTAATGATTTAAATCATGGTAGGATGTTTAGGAATTATTAAAGTTATTGTTATTATGATTTCAAACATGTTAATTATGTTTTGGAGTAGTTTGAAAGTAGTTATATTGCTGGAAATTCAAAGTATGATGCTTTGAAGAGTTTTCAACGAATTTCAATAATTAACATAATAAATATGATGCTAGGAAATCAAATATTCAAGTTTCGATATTGGGAAATGTTCTAATTATGTTTAGGAAGGGTTTGAAGCTCCCTAATGTTGCTGAAAATTCAATATGAATTGATATGAGTCTATATTGGTTGTTGTTAGGTGGAGAATTCTCCGTAGGCGACTTTTGAATTATTAAAGTGGTCTTGCAGTTTGTTTACACAAGGTACGTACATACCTGGGTGCTTGGAATGTGTGCTAATTGTTGAAACCATGTTGAATTGTTGATGAACTTGGTTATGTTAATGTTGTTGATGAACTTAGTCAGGTTGAAATTGCATGTTTGATACTGTTGGATGAACATATTAAGGATTATAACATGTTAGTATGGAAGATTGATACAAACATGTTCGATTGGGAACACTAGATTATTTAGTATATAATTCAGATTAGTTAATTGTTGTTCCCTTTTTAGCTTTTCACTACTTTATGAGGGCGGAGGACCTTATTTAGTAAGTTGAAACCTTATACCCATATTCAGGGGTTGATCAGTATTAAAGAAAAGATTGGAGTTAATTGGAATGAGTCTTGTTTGATGCCTTTGTGATCACTTACTCAATTCCAAGATAAAAACAGTTATAAATAAATGTGAGTTGCATGCTTTATGTGATTGTTGAGTCATAACAGGGTGTCAATTTGTAAATCATGTAAAGTGAAACTGAGTAGCAATAGCTTTAGACTGTGCACGTCTAAAGTGACGGACAAACAGGAGTTGGGGTTCATGGTGGTAGCCCATGGCCTTTCATTCGGACCGGATTGATCACCGCGTCCTATTTTCAGTCAAACGTTCCTCGATATCGCAGGTCACTGAGGTTACGGAGTCGCGCCCGTACCTCGCCTAGCTAGAAAACTCGGTCCATTGCCTATTTCAATTAAAATAATATTATTGTTATCAAAGTCTAGTCCAGTCTAGCTTAGCCTAGTCAAGTGTGGTATTCAAATTAATATGTGTCGTTTGCCTTTACTTATATTTCTTCAGCATCATGTTATGATTGTTCGTTTAATAGAATCATGTTAGGATTATTATTGATTTAGTATGTGGTACTCAGCTTTGCTGATTACGTGCTTTTGCTTGTGCATGTTGATCATGGCTATGCCTTATTGATCCTGTGATGACCCAATCTTTGGTGAGCAGTCTCTAAGGATCAATAAGCATTGTCCATCTACAGGTTTGAAGATGATGCATCATTGGGATCGGGATTAGAGAGCTTGTAGTTATATTTGTTTTATTAAGTGATTTGGGTTGTTAACTTATATTTGAAAGTTGTCGTACTATTCGTATTTCTTTATTTCCGTTAATTGGTTTTGGACTTAGTATGTAATCGATTATTTATGAACCTAAAAGTTAGTTTTATGTTTTCCGCTGCAAAATTCTGAATAAGCCGTACGTTTTCACACGGGCGATAATGCCTTGATAATTCTCTACGTTTTATATTAAAAGATTATTTTAGAAAAGAGAGAATTGTCGGGGTGTTACAAAGTGGTATCTAGAAGCTAAGGTTTTACTTTAATATTTTTTTTTAGGCGCCTAACTATCTAGTTATTTAAAATAAATTTCTTAAAAATCGAGCTTCTACGCACTATATTGTTCAAAAATTGGTACTTTTTTTTGGGGGGCCGATTTCCTTTTATCTTGTTTGAAAGTATATAATATTTCTTATTTAAGTTCAGAATTAACTTATTTATTCGAAACTTTTCGTTTATGGGAATTAAGTACGTTTTTCGTTATTTTCGAAATTAAATTAAATATATTCGGAAAAAAAAAAAAAAAAAAAAAAAAAAAAAAAAAAAAAAAAAAAAAAAAAAAAAATCTTATCCCTTAAGTATATTTATTCGTTTAATATTTATTCGTTTAAAAAAAAAAAAAAAAAAAAAAAAATAAAAAAAAAAAAATTCTTATTAATTATTCGTTTGAAAATAAAAATAATAATAAAATTTCTTTATTTTATTTATTCGTTTATTATTAATTCGTTTAATAAACTTTTTCTTACCAATCGTTCTTGTTTTATTCTTTAAATTCTTCAATGTTTGACCTATTATGATTTATTATGAGAGATGGGTAATATAGGAAAGGGCATATAGGATAGAATTATATGTGCATTAGTAGTTAATTGCTAGCATAAGAAGTTAATTGCTATGTGCATTTGTTAAATGTTTAAGTGTTGCATGTAAATGTGCATAGAAATTGTTTGATTCCACCAAACTTATTGTTTTATTGAATTCTGATTATGCTTTGGTTGGGAAATCGTTAGTAAGATCTTAAGTTGTTTGTTTCATGAATAAAACGCTTCTTTCCAAGTACACCAACATAGGATCCTTTGAGAAGATCGACGAATACTGAGGATCTAGATTTCACTTCACAAATTTCCAAGGAAAGAACAGATAGACAAGATGCCTTAAACATTTGAAGTTGTAATAGTTAGTTTGTTCTTAAATGTTTTGGAGAATAAGTAGCAAAGCTACAACAGTTCAAAGTTAAAGCAATAAGAGTTTGAGTTATTCTTTATTATTTTCAAGGAAGTATTAAACCTTTATAGAATTAGCAATAAAAGTTAAAGTATTCGTTTCCAGTGTGAGAATTCCATAATTCGCCAACCATAGTTTATGTTTATATCATAGAACTTTTATTTTATTTTGAGGACAAGTGTGTTGTTAATATTTAGGGGTTGTTATAAACATTCTTTTGAGGAGTAAAAGTTAGATTATTGATTATCCAAAGGATCAAAAGTTTATTTTGGGACGCAAGGGGAATGTTTCTTCTTTTATGCTTCCTTGTTATTCGTGATGATTGGACTGTGTTTCTTATTTCTCAGTTGAATGCCCTGTATGTGAATATCATTCATAAATGATCGAGGGGATTACCTTCGTAAATAATTGTTGCACATTCGTAAATGTTTGTTTATTTTACGTGAATTTTGGATGTTGGTGTGATATTACTTTGCTAGAGGATAATATAAGTAAAGTTTCGAACCTGAATTAGAGTATATTAATTTCAGGTCGCGTTCTGGGATGACCAACAATAATGACCTAGCTGTTGTTTTTCGCCTCTTGGCGGAAAAACTAGCCCAGGAAAGAACTGAGCGCCCCGATTCTGCAGGGGACATGTTTGAAAGGCTTGCGAAATTTAAGCCACCATATTTCGAGGGGCAAGCAGACCCGACCTTCATAGAAAACTGGATTAGGGAGTTTGAAAAACTATTTTGGGTGGTAAACTGTCCTGAAAATATGAAAGTAGGTCAAGCTGTCCTTTACCTAAAAGATGAGGCCGATCTATGGTGGAAAGAGAATGGAACTAGGCTAAGTGTTGTTGAAGGATTTAATTGGGACTCATTTGTTGTTGCGATGAGGGAAAAGTTTTATCCTCCTTTCATAACAAAACGAAAAGCGCAGGAATTCATAAACCTTGGGATGGGGAGTATGACCATGGCTGAATATTATAGCAAATTTATAGCGCTGTCGGAGTTTGCACCTGAGGTTGTAGCCACAGAAGAAATAAAGGCTCAGAGGTTTGAGCAAGGGTTGACCGATGAGATCCAGTTGGGATTAGGTGGAGAAACCTTTACATCTTTAGATAATGTGTATGAGAGAACCGCTCATATTTACGGTTTACAGTCCATAAGGGACGAGAAAAATGTTGTTGGGGAGAAAAGAAAAGAGTTTAATGTCCGGGAAAACCAAGGGAATTTCAAGAGGAATATGAATGAGAATAGGAATGAAAATGGAAATGGAAATTTTCGAGGAGGAAACAGTCAGGGGCACAACAATAAGAGTAAATCCGAGAGAGTGTATCACTGCAAGAAGTGCAACAATAACCACCCTGGGAAGGACTGTAAAGGAAAATTGGTGAATTGCCACTATTGTCAAAAAAGGGGGCATAGAGAGTTTGAGTGCTTCACTAAGCACAGGAAGGAACAAAATAGTAATGGAGGTGGGAACCAAGTGAGGTTTAACCAGTCTGGAGGCCAAAATTCAAAGCCTGGAGGGGCACAAAACAATCAAGAGAACTATAATAAGCCTACAAATGATAACAACCAGAATAAGACTCCGGGCAAACCGTTCATGATGACTAGAAATGAAGCTGAACGTTCTGCAGACGTAGTTCATGGTACCTTTTTTTTTTTTTATTAATTTTGTGCTAGTTAAACATTATTTGATTCGGTAGCAACTTATTCTTTCATTTTGTCATTTGTTATTAAAAGTCTGAAATTAGTAGATTTTGAATGTTTCATTTACCTGTTATTATGCCCACCGGTGTAACCATAAGGTGTATAAGGTTATTTAAGAACTGGCCTTTGAAGACAAAAGATTGCGTTTTCCCTTCTGATTCGACAAAAGTTTAATTTTAGGGACCTAGATGTAATTCTGGGGATGGACTGGCTAAGTTTGTACAAGGCTAAGGTAGATTGTGAAATTCAGAAAGTAAGTTTAAGGAACCCTATTGGAAGGTTGACCTCATATAGATGTTTTGAGAAGACCAAGAATATTTAGTTATTTCGGTAATGCAAGTGAGGAAATTGATGAATATGGAGTGTGAACTATTTTTCCGTAGTGTGTTAGAGGTGAGTAAAGAAGTTGGAGTGAAAACCGAGGATGTTGCCATTATGAGTGGATTCATTGATGTGTTTCCGAGTGAAATTACAAGTATGTTACCTGTTAGAGCCTTGAGTTCACTATAGACTTAGTCCCTGGAACGACGCCTATACCTAAAGCACCATGTAGAATGACACCTCCCGAAATGAGCGAATTAAGACACTATTGCAAGAGTTGTTTCGTTAAGGGGTATATTAGGCTTAATGCATCACCACGGGTAGCTCTGGTGTTGTTTATTAAGAAGAAATATGAGAGTGTGATATTGGGTATCGATTTTAGGGAGCTAAGCAATGTAACCATCAAGAACAAGTATCCTTTGCCTAGGATAGATGACATATTGGATCAATTGAATTGGGCGAGTGTGTTCTCGAAGACTGATTTGCGTTTGAAGTACCACCAATTGAGAATAGCTGATAAGGGCCTAAGACCTCATTAGGATTCGCCATTGTCATTAAAGGTTTATAGTAACGTCTTTTGGGTTAACCAATGCACCTTCATTAATTATGGACTTGATGAATGAGATTTTCTACGAATTCCGAATTAAGTTCGTTATTGTGTTATTGATGATACCCTGATTTATTCAAGGAATGAGAAAGAGCATGACAAACACTTGAGGATTATTTGGAGACGCTTAGAAAGAATCTAGTTTTATTAAATGAAGTATACAAATCTTGAGGTCATATGTGTATAAGTGACACCGACGGAAAAGTGAAGGACTAAATTGATTGAGAACTATGTTACGTAAGGGAATAAATTTAAGAGGAGAATTGAGTGGTCCAGGATCGTTAGAAACCATTTGGCGTCTTGAAAAGATGAAAGGAAATATATGAATTGGTGAAAGAGCTAAGAGTTAATCCTAAGAGTTATATATCCATGAAAGGCATGATGAGGTTCGGTGAAAAGGAAAAGTGAGCAGAAAGCGTTTCTGTAGATCCTACTAAGATTCAAGCTGTGAGTGAGTGACCTACTCCAAAGAACGTGTCTGATATCTGAAGTTATCTAGGCTTAGATGACCATTATAGGAGGTTGTGAAAGACTTTTCGAAGAGAGAAAAACCATTGACCAACTTGTTGAAAGAGGAATCAAAATTCGAGTGGAGTAAGAAATGTAAAAAGTTTTCTAGATTTTAAAAGAGCGTTTGACCTCTGCACCTGTTGCCGCGTCAATTGAAACTTTATGAAACTAATTACCCTACCCATGACCTAAAGCTAGCTGCTAGTGCGTTCGCTTTGAATGATTTGGAGACATTATCTTTATGGGGAAACATTTGAGATCCTTTCCGACCACAAAAGTCTGAAATTTTGGCAATAAAGTCTAGTTGAATCTTGGGGACAACATTGAAAACGAGTACTGCTTTCCACCCTGCAATTGATGGTCAGCCTGAGAGGACTAACCAAACTATGGAATATATGTTGAGAGCCTGTGGTATTAACTTTAATGGTAGTCGAGAACCACATAGATTTGATTGAATTTTCTTACAACAATAGCTACCATGCGAACATTAAAATGAAACCTTTTGAGGCATAGTATGGAAGTGTAGAAATCCCACTTACTGGAATGACTTCCGTGAAAATGTTGTATTGGGAAAAAGGATTCGTTGAATTAGGAATATCCAGAATTATTCCCTGAGATGAGTTACGAGGGCGTAACTCGTTTTCTTTTAGGGGGTAGAATGCGATATAAATTCGCGCTTTTTACCTAATTTTATGGTGTTTTTATGCATTTTAATGCTTATTTTAGCAAATTATACATGTTGATGCAAAATAAATAGATTCGCCGCATAAGAAAATCTGTTCATGAGTAACACAAGCAACTTTAAGTTGGCTAAAGAGTGCACATGAGAAACCAGTACTTCTCCAGTAAGAATGAGTTCAGAACTTTTGAAAAATGTGGAATTTTCATGTCAAGTTTCGGGACGAAACTTCTTTTAAGAGGGGTAGATTGTAATCCCCCGTAAATTTATAAAGTTTATTAACATATGTTAACGTATAGTTTTTATATTTAAATGAAATTGGTCGATTTTAGTAATAAATATATATTTAATGTATATTTATTTTATTTAAATGAATTATAAATATTTTAATGATTTATTGAAATCAAACACTTTAGAATCATAATTCGAAAACGAATTGAAACATAGAAACACTTCGGTTTTGGAAAAGTATTTCTAATCGGGTTTGAATTTAAATACTCTCAAATTGGAAAAGAATCTTAATCTTAGCCCAATTATTATAGCCCACAAAGTAAATAAACCCCCTAAACCCAAATTTTACCCACAACTAATTCTCTCTCCTCACTCAACTTCACACTCACGTGAAACCCTCATTCTCTTTCACGTTAATTCTCTTTTCTTCCCTCTTAGGCAACCACCACCGCCGCCGGTCAAGCAGCAGACGCCGCCGTTGTTCTCCTCCGACGCCCGACTTCCTCCTTCGTCCGGTAACCTCTTCTCTCCCCTCGTATTTCTTTCTTCCTCTCTCTCGTGCGTTTTGCTCTCCTTACTTGCTTTTTCTTTTTTTACGTGCGACAGCCACCAACAGCACCACCGCCACGTCGCCGCCCAGCCTGCATCGCTGCGCCGCCGCGTTCCTTGCCCACACCAACCGACGTCCTCCCTTGTCCTCCCTCTTGCTCGACGGAACTCCTTTTCGTTCTTCATATCCCGCAAACACGAGTCAGTCGCAGCCACCACCGCTGCGCCACCATCTTGCCTTGCCTGTCAGCCGCCGACTGTTCTGCTGCCGCCGTCTCAGACCACCGGCCAACCACCCTTTTGTCTCTCTTTTTGGTTAATTCTTAAACCCTAAACTAATTAATGAATTGAATTACGTTTTAATGATTTAATTATGTTTCTTGAATTTAAATTATATTTGATTATGAATTTCAAGAATTATATGTTTGCATAATTAAATTATTAATTTCAGATTATATAAATGCATTGAAATATTGATTTTTAATTATTTAAAGTATGAATTTTAAGGTTTTTAATGATTTAAATCATGGTAGGATGTTTAGGAATTATTAAAGTTATTGTTATTATGATTTCAAACATGTTAATTATGTTTTGGAGTAGTTTGAAAGTAGTTATATTGCTGGAAATTCAAAGTATGATGCTTTGAAGAGTTTTCAACGAATTTCAATAATTAACATAATAAATATGATGCTAGGAAATCAAATATTCAAGTTTCGATATTGGGAAATGTTCTAATTATGTTTAGGAAGGGTTTGAAGCTCCCTAATGTTGCTGAAAATTCAATATGAATTGATATGAGTCTATATTGGTTGTTGTTAGGTGGAGAATTCTCCGTAGGCGACTTTTGAATTATTAAAGTGGTCTTGCAGTTTGTTTACACAAGGTACGTACATACCTGGGTGCTTGGAATGTGTGCTAATTGTTGAAACCATGTTGAATTGTTGATGAACTTGGTTATGTTAATGTTGTTGATGAACTTAGTCAGGTTGAAATTGCATGTTTGATACTGTTGGATGAACATATTAAGGATTATAACATGTTAGTATGGAAGATTGATACAAACATGTTCGATTGGGAACACTAGATTATTTAGTATATAATTCAGATTAGTTAATTGTTGTTCCCTTTTTAGCTTTTCACTACTTTATGAGGGCGGAGGACCTTATTTAGTAAGTTGAAACCTTATACCCATATTCAGGGGTTGATCAGTATTAAAGAAAAGATTGGAGTTAATTGGAATGAGTCTTGTTTGATGCCTTTGTGATCACTTACTCAATTCCAAGATAAAAACAGTTATAAATAAATGTGAGTTGCATGCTTTATGTGATTGTTGAGTCATAACAGGGTGTCAATTTGTAAATCATGTAAAGTGAAACTGAGTAGCAATAGCTTTAGACTGTGCACGTCTAAAGTGACGGACAAACAGGAGTTGGGGTTCATGGTGGTAGCCCATGGCCTTTCATTCGGACCGGATTGATCACCGCGTCCTATTTTCAGTCAAACGTTCCTCGATATCGCAGGTCACTGAGGTTACGGAGTCGCGCCCGTACCTCGCCTAGCTAGAAAACTCGGTCCATTGCCTATTTCAATTAAAATAATATTATTGTTATCAAAGTCTAGTCCAGTCTAGCTTAGCCTAGTCAAGTGTGGTATTCAAATTAATATGTGTCGTTTGCCTTTACTTATATTTCTTCAGCATCATGTTATGATTGTTCGTTTAATAGAATCATGTTAGGATTATTATTGATTTAGTATGTGGTACTCAGCTTTGCTGATTACGTGCTTTTGCTTGTGCATGTTGATCATGGCTATGCCTTATTGATCCTGTGATGACCCAATCTTTGGTGAGCAGTCTCTAAGGATCAATAAGCATTGTCCATCTACAGGTTTGAAGATGATGCATCATTGGGATCGGGATTAGAGAGCTTGTAGTTATATTTGTTTTATTAAGTGATTTGGGTTGTTAACTTATATTTGAAAGTTGTCGTACTATTCGTATTTCTTTATTTCCGTTAATTGGTTTTGGACTTAGTATGTAATCGATTATTTATGAACCTAAAAGTTAGTTTTATGTTTTCCGCTGCAAAATTCTGAATAAGCCGTACGTTTTCACACGGGCGATAATGCCTTGATAATTCTCTACGTTTTATATTAAAAGATTATTTTAGAAAAGAGAGAATTGTCGGGGTGTTACAGTACCTTACCCCTTTAGTATCGACAAGTAACACCTCGCTATGGCGGAAAACTATTACTAAGATCGATGTAAAGGATATCCAAGTAAGTGTTATTTTGGCATGGCACCTTTTAACTCAATTTTTAAGTTTGGAACTTAAGGCTCTTACTATGTTGGTTAGATTTTAAGTGAACAAAAATCCTTAATCATGCAACATAATCAAGCCACAATCTCATGCATAATTAAGACATATTTAAAGCAATAAATAACTTAAAGCATGCATAAGATAAATGTGATCTAGTATGGTCCGACTTCATCTTGAAGCTTCAACTTCAAAGTCCGTCTCGAAAATGGAAACTTCGTCTTGAATTTCACCGTGGGAGGCGCCATTTTCTCCAAATAGGATAAGCTATAATTAAAACTAATTACAACTATTTGATGGTACGCAGACCATATTTAAATTGAAAAACAAATTTGGTGCATTAGACCAATTACATTCAAATTAATGGTACGCAGACCATATTTTCTATCCTATTTGGGCCATACTAGTCCCTTCATAACCTGCAAAACAGTACATATACAATATATACCATTCATCCATTCATTATCATGAATGGCCCACATAATTGGTTAGTTAAAACACATTTTATGCATCGTATAAACATTTGCAACAATTAATCAAGGGCACCAATAATCTACCAATTATTCAGTCCTTATTAATTCTAATCAAGTTGTTTAACCTTAAAGGATTTGTAGACCTAATCAAGAGTTTATGACTAAAAAGGGCTCCCACTTAAACCAATAAATTCATATGCTTTACTAATTTTAAACATAAAAATGTATTTCTAGTCTAACCGGAAACATACAAATTTAATTAAAATTTAAAGCTCATATAAATTTATAATTGAATCCATTTATTTAATTTATTTTTCAGTCGAATTTTAAATTAATTCAAGGTTTTTAATTTTAGTAAAATAATTAGAATAAAAAAAATTTATAATAATTATAATTCAAAATTAAAATCCAAGAAAACAATTTAAATTATTAATTTTAAAATTAATTAAAATTACATGAACTGAAAATTTCAAATTAAAATTTAAAACTCGACAATCGTAACATGACGAGCACTTGGGCTTGCGCCCAAGCCCCGTCGATTGCACGACCATCGCTGGCCCATGGCACATCATCGCAGCAGCCACGCGCAAACGCAGCAAGCCAAGCCACGCTTGCGCGCAGCCTACCTGCCCATAGCATCGCAGCAGCTACGATGGTGCTCGCTCGCTCGCGCAAGCAAGCGCTCGAGGCCACGCGTGTTGGTGCGCGGAGCAGCGGTCGATGGGCGACCAGCTCTCGCCCTCGCGCGCGCGCGCGCCTCTGCTTGTGCCACGCCCTTGCTCTTCGCCCATCGCCCACATGCGCACGGCACTCGACACAAGGCAGGGCTGCTGCCTTGTGCTCGCGCGCCACTCGCCTTGCTCGCTGCATTCCTACCGCATGGGCGACGAGCTCCCTTGCTCGTCGTCGCATGCCCGCACTATACAACACCCCTTAAGGGTAACACGTAGCGTCCATTGCTTTGTGCGTGCAAGTTTTATGAGCGAAATGCATAAAAAATTTAAAATTTTTAATTCAAAATTAATGACAAATTTATAAAACATATTAATTTCATAATTTTAGGGCGAAAAATCAAAAATTTATTAATCAATTAATTTCCGATTAACCACTGATAGGTTATGATTCATATGACAAAACATAAATCATGCGGAAAAACCATAAAGCCAGGAAAGCATATTATTTACACATAATCATTTAGCATAGTTTAGATGCATACACTTTGTTGCGTGCCCTCCCTAGCTGCGCCCGAACCGAATAAGAACAAGTCTTTAGGACTCCAAGTGTCGTCCCTCCGTAGATAGTCCATAGCATGTCCGGATTAGCCTTAAGCTTGACCAACTAGAATCTCCCTTAAGGTAGTATAGATTTTCGGCTGGTTAGGGGCAAGAGAGTGGCTGATTTTTCTTCAAAATCTTACCTTTAGAATACTTCAATTGTGTCTATAAATTATGACCCTAGGCACCTATTTATAGAGGTATGGAAAAGGAACTGGAATCCTATTAGGATACGAATTTAATTTAATTAGAATCCTGCTAGGACTCTATTAAATAAACTTTATCTAATAGGTTTAGGATTTTAATCTTTTATCGAATCCCGATAGCTTTAGGATTCGCACACGAGCATCGCACGAGCACCGTACACCCGCGCAGGCCTTGCAGCCCACGCTGAGCGCACAGCGCCTTGGCCCATGCCCGCTGCCTTAGTCCGCGCGCGCGCCCAAGGCCTTGGCTGGGCCTGGCATGCGCTGGGCCTGGTCGAGGCTTGGCGTGTGTTGGTGATGCGTGTGGCTTGCTGGGCGACGGCCTGGCTTCGTGCTGGGCCTTCGTCTAGCGAGCCTCGTCCGATGCTAATTCGTACGATACGCTTCCGATTAAATTCCCGATTCCGGAATTCATTTCCGATACGAACAATATTTAATATTTCCGATTCCGGAATTAATTTCCGTTTCGAACAAATGTTTAATATTTCCGTTTCCGGAATTATTTTCCGATTCCGATAATATTTCCGATTCTGACAATATTTCCGTTTCCGGCAATATTTCCGTTTCCATTAATATTTTCCGATACGTACCATGTTTCCGTTTCCGGCAACATCTACGACTTGGATAATATTTATATTTCCGATACGATCCATATTTCCGTTTCCGGTAATATCATCGTTTCCGGAGTATTCTTTTCTTGCTTGTGACGATCTTAGCTCCTACTGAAACCAAGATCCGTCGATTCCGAATATCCATAGATAGAGTATTTAATGACATTAAATACTTGATCCGTTTACGTACTATTTGTGTGACCCTACGGATTCAGTCAAGAGTAAGCTGTGGATTAATGTCATTAATTCCACTTGAACTGAAGCGGCCTCTAGCTAGGCATTCAGCTCATTTGATCTCACTGAATTATTAACTTGTTTAATTAATACTGAACTGCATTTATTAGACTTAATATTATATGCATACTTGGACCAAGGGCATTATTTCCTTCATAATCGGTTCAAGCTGAATTACAGTATGAATAGTCTGGACAAAACGCTCACCTAGCTTCACGGTGTGCTGAAGACCGCTGAAAATACGCTCAATAGTGATAAGCAAGATGTGCTTATGGTGCGTGGGGCAACTTCAAGAAATCTGGCAAGAAGAGGAATGCTAAGAAAGGTGGCAAGAAGGCCAGCTCAACTAAGCAAGCTGGCGGCACCAAGTCTGAAAAGAAGAAGGTGAGCCAACCCACTTCTGAATCTGAATGCTTCTACTGTAAGAAGAAGGGGCATTGGAAGAGAGATTGCTTGAAGCTTAAGGAAGATTAGAAGAACAGAAAGGTCGTACCATCTTCAGGTATTTTCGTTATAGACTGTATACTTGTAAATTCAACTTCTTGGGTATTAGATACAGGCTGTGGCTCACAGTTATGTTCCAATTCACAGGTACTAAGAAGAAGTAGAAGATTAAGCAAGGGTGAAGTTGACCTACGAGTGGGAAATGGAGCAAGGATTGCTGCATTAGCTGTAGGAACTTATTATTTGTCGTTGCCCTATGGGCTAGTTTTGGAACTGGAAGAGTGTTTCCATGTTCTAAGTCTTACTAAAAACATCATTTCTGTTTCTTGCTTAGATGCAAAGGGATTTACCTTTTTAATAAAAGACAATAGTTGCTCGTTTTATTTTAAAGAGATGTTTTATGGATCTGCTAGATTAGTCAATGGACTTTATTTACTAGATCACGACAAACAAGTTTATAACATAAATACCAAAAAGGCCAAAATGAATTATTCATATCTCACCTATCTGTGGCATTGTCGATTAGGCCATATTAACATGAAGCGCATAGAAAGACTTCAAAAGGAAGGAATTCTATAACCGTTTGACTTAGAGGATTATGGTAAATGCGAATCATATTAATAAATGATGTAATTGTAATACCTCATATTTTTATAATATTTATAAGTATATTTTATTGTATTTATAAAGCATTTTACGATTTATTAGCATTTAAATAATATTTAAATACATTTTATTTAATGTATTTTAATTAATTAGAATATTTATTATTTTAATTAATTACGAAACGAATTTAATTCTTGAGTCGGGAAATTAAATGAGTTGCAAATGATTTTTAAAGGCTTCGGGTTTTAAATAAAAAGTCCAATTCGTTTTATTAAACGAGCCCAATCAAAAGAAGTTTAATTTAAAAATTAATCTAGCCCAATCATTTATTTCATAAGCCCAATTCAAATCTCCTAAGCCTAGCCCATCAAGGGATTAGAGAGCCTATAAATAGGACTCCCCCATCATTAAATGAAGCCCTTAAATTCATAAAACCCTTTTTGGCTTGCTTGCACCCCACTCCTCTTTCTCTCTCCTCTTTGTTCGGCTCGTCCGCACACCACACGCACGCAGCCCCGTGCTCGTGCCTTCGTGCTGCTGTGCCCTCGTGCTGCTCGGCCTCACGCCCCAGCGCTGCCCACACACTCTCACACTCCCTATCTTCCTCTCTCGTCCCACGCCCAGCAGTGCTGCACGCTGCTGCGTGCCCTCGCTTTCCCTCGCGCCCAACGCCCAGCACCCCTCGCCTTCCCTCTCTCTCTCCCTCGCGCACCAGCGCCCAGCACCCCTCGCTCACTCGCTCTCTCCCTCGCGCACAGCGCCCAGCCCGCGCGCGGCCCCTGCTGCATTCGTCCCTTCGTCGCTGCACACATGCACTCGGGCAATGCGTTGTGTGTTGTCATTGTTGCTTGTTCGTTCGTTGTTCAATTCTTTTCGCCCAATCAAATTATATTCGTGGTTGTTCCGTGCTATAGGCCGGATTGGTATAATTCTCTTCTTCCTTACCTATTCTATTTAAATTCCGTATTTTAAATTATAATATTAATATTGTTTTGAGTAATTAAAATGCTGGGAACCGGTTATGAATACCGTGGTTTGAGGATTTGCGTTGTGTGATTCATTAGGTTTGTTTTAATTATTAAAGGATGAATTTTCAGATTTGTTTATTGAATAAAGCATTGATTTTTATGATAATAAACTAGTTTTATTGGGATTTTCTAGTTAGGGTTTTAACCTAGACCTAATGAGTCAATTGATTAGCATAATTAGGTGATGATTTTAATTATGATAATCAATTATATTTTCAGATTTGAATAAAGGCTTAAAGTGTTGATTTTTATTGATTTTAAAGGCGGAAAAAGTATGTTTTGTACTAGGGATTGATTTTGCAAATTGAGACGATTATATTATTGAAAAACGATTGAATTCTAAAGTTTAAAGGATGTTTTAAATTTTATAAAGTTGCTGGAAATTTAATGAACATGGAAATAATTTAAGTTTCATTATTTTGATGATAGGAGGTGATTTCTAGTTGAGTGCTCGTTATTGCAAAGTGGCCCCTACGCTTAGGTATTCAAGGTACGTACAAGTCTAGGGCGACCACACCGTTTGTCAATGACATTACATGATTGTTGATGACGTGAATTACATTATGTGGAATCATGTTTATTTTGGTGAACGAGCATGATTTGTAATATTGGATTTATTGGATTAATTGTTGAACAAGCATGTTGGAGTTATTATGAGTACGGATTTCATTGTCAATCATGTTGTTCAATATTTATGCATGTATGGTTTGTTTTACATGCAAGGGATGGATTATTTATTTGTATGCTATTGTACGGGACGTCTAGCATACTTTGAGCCAATTATTCGTACCTCGTTGTACTATCTATTTTACCACATGTGAAGGGTTAGCTCACGTAAGCCACCGCACATGTAGGGTTCAATTGGGAATATTATGTATGAAATGAATTAGGATTTGTCGTGCAAGGGCACAACCCTCATGTTAATGTGCATGATGTGGAGTCTCACTTTGGTGAGGAGGAACATGGTAGTAATTCTACAAGTGTCTTGCCTTGTTGATCACAAGTCCTAAAGCATTTAAAATAAGATTGTTTTGGTTGTTGTTTATTAATTGTATGTATGCATGGTTGTGAGTCTTGAGTTCGCCTTTAATAAAATATTAATAAACGTAAAGTGCAACCAGAACAAGCTTCAAAACTCTTGGAACGTATATACCTTGAGTATGAACAATGGGGGGAGTCTTGCCGGAAAGCTCGTACTCCTACTAATGATACAAGACGTTGTTTCATTTATAATATGCGCAGGAATTCCGTCGGTATGGCCCGACACTCGGTATGGCCCGAATTTATTATTTATTATTTGGTGTATGGTTGGCTCCCATCACCTTTTTCCTTTATGGAATATTCTTTTGGCCCGTTCGAAGCTTATTCTAATTAAATTGTGAGTCAAGAGTCGAGTCTTGTATTCATGGTTTGTTTGTTAATTATTATATGGCTTTTGCATGATGATTAGTACTTAGGGAGTGATGCATGTTTTAGTTTCAGTTCACTCTATTCTTGTAAGTACTCAGCTTTTGCTGACTACGTGCTTTGTGTGTTTTGGTCATGGCCTTTGCCTTAATGACCCTATGATGATCTATCATTTGCACTTGCATTGATGGGGAGTAGAATAATATAGCAGGTTGGTAGATCGGAATCATGTGGCTTGGGATGATCGAGAGAGTTGCATGTTTTCGTATTTTGAACCATTTAATAATACTTTAATTATGTTTGAAATGTTTGAACTATTTATGTTTTGGGTTTTGGGCCATTATGGGTCCAAATTGTAGGAGGCCTCGATAAAGTATTAATTATGTTTTTAAAAGTTAGTTGACATTAATTTCCGCTGCGTAATTCTAGTAATAGCCTTAACCGTTATCACGGTGGCGGTAATACTTTAGTAATTCCTTTATTTTAAGTTGGAAAATGGTTTTATAAAAGCAAGGAATTATTAGGGTGTTACAGTAATATTAACAGCGCTTTTAAAAAGGATTAGGCCATATTAATAAATGATGTAATATTAACAGCGCTTTTAAAAAGCGTTGTCATTCTTTTAACAGCACTGCTAATTAACAACGCTTTAAAAGCGTTGTCTTCATTGAAAAAAGCGCTATTAAAAGCTTATTTTGTTGTAGTGTTACTTGGCAAAATGACAAAGAAACATTTCTCTGAAGTTGGAGAAAGAGCAACTGATCTATTAGGTTTAATCCATACAGATGTATGTGGACCAATGAGTTCACATGCTAGAGGTGGTTTCAGCTACTTTATCATTTTCACTGATGACTTCAGTAGATATGGTTATGTCTACCTAATGAAGCATAAGTCTAAATCCTTTGACAAATTCAAGGAATTTCAGAGTGAAGTAGAGAATTAGTTAGGCAAGAAGATTAAGACACTGCGGTCTGATAGAGGCGGTGAATATATGAGCCATGAATTTGAAGACCATCTGGAAGAATGTGGAATCTTGTCAGAATTGACTCCTCCGGGAACACCTCAATGGAACGGCGTGTCAGGACGGAGGAACAGGACCTTGCTAGACATGGTTCGATCAATGATGGGTCAAGCCGAACTTGCAATAGAATTTTGGGGACATGCACTAAACACAGTTGCACTCACACTAAATAGAGCTTCGTCTAAAGCTGTCGAAAAGACTCCATATGAGTTATGGTTTGGAAAGCCTCCAAATGTGTCTTTTCTTAAGATTTGGGGTTGTGAAGTATACGTCAAACGATTAATTTCAGACAAACTTCAACAGAAATCTGAAAAATGTTTCATTGTGGGCTACCCAAAGGAAACAAAGGGGAATTACTTCTACAATACATCTGAGAACAAGGTGTTTGTTGCTCGAGATGGTATCTTTTTGGAAAGAGATCACATTTCCAAAATGACAATTGGGAGAAAAGTAGACCTCGAAGAAATTCGAGTCGAACAACAAACTCTAGAGAATACTCAAGATGACATTCAGGTTGAAACTCAGAGATCTTTAGAAGTATCTGGTGAGAATCAAGAACCAACTAGAAATGTAACCCCGCGTAGATCGCAGAGATATAGGTCTCAACTGGAAAGATACTTAGGTATTTTGACGAACGAGAGCCATGAAGTTCTATTGCTGGAAAGCGATGAACCCGCGACTTACAAACAAGCTATGACGAGCCCTAGCTCCAAGCAATGGCAAGAAGCCATGCAATCTGAATTAGACTCCATGTCCGAAAACCAAGTTTGGGGTTTGGTCGATTTCCCAGATGGCTACCAATCCATAGGAAGCAAATGGATTTTCAAACTGAAAAAGGACAAGGATGGAAAACTAGAAGTTTTCAAAGCTAGATTAGTTGCAAAAGGTTACAAGCAAGTCCACGACGTGGATTACGATGAAACCTTTTCACCAGTTGAAATGCTAAAGTCTATTCGGATAATGTTAGCAATCGCTGCATATTACGTAATCGTTGCCTGTGAACAACCGCCGCCTGAAAAACCGTAAATTATTAAATTCATTACAAACATGTACCAAATTAGTAGATTACTAAATTCTTTAAATTCTAAACTACTACGGAGTACTTATAAACTAAACTCTAAATTAACTACGATCTAGACTTAGGTAAGTGAACTTAATCTTTAATCAAAAGACTATGCATTTGGGTTGAAAATTAAATCTTTAGCCGAATATTTCATTTAAATAGTTTACCATTTCAAACATACGTCCTTTCATTTCAGTTTCCAATTGGGTTTTTTAAATAATTCGTAGAGTGTTTGTTGTGTGGAAATTGGGGCAAGGGAATGGAAATGAGAATTGGCTAATTAGTTAATTTATGCTTTATTTGGTTGAGAGGAATTGGAAGGAAAAGAAAAGAAAGGAAAGGTAAAATAAGGTTTCCTGTATTTGTTCAAATAATTATACGGGAAGTGGAAGGAAAGGAAGGGAATTGGAAGGAAAGCTCCTTTATAAAATTTTCACTTTCATTTCCTCCCAAAATTGGAGGAATTTGGAAGGAAAGAGAAAATTAAAAGCTGTCATTTATATTTCTTTTCTCTTCCCTTCTTTTCTTTCCCTTAAACCAAAAACAGGAAAATAAAATCTATTTCTCTTCCCTTCTTTTCCTTTCTTTTCCCTTCCTTTCTTTTCTCTTCCTTTCCTTTACTAATAATGAACCAAATAGGGCCTTAGTTGATTTTTCAGCAAGGGAATGGAAATGAGAAGGGGGGAATTAAATTACCATGTTTGGTTGAGAATGGAAAATAAAGGTAAGATTAGGAATGAGAAATGAATGTGTCTATTATTAATTTGCCATGGTTTATATCCCAATGGGGGGGGGGGGGGGAGGGTATTGAGATGATAATTAAGGAGGCTTCTTCCTCGAATGCTTTCCATATTGTGTTTGGAACGATTGGTTCTTCTATCAAGTAGGCCAAGGATGATGGATGTGAGCAAGGAGAAAGGTGCAGAGGGTTCTTCTTCCGTACGTGGGGAATAGGGATTTCACCCCTTTTGTTGTTGGCGGTTCAACAAAGGACAATTCTATTGCTATTGTCGAAATCGAGTACGGATAAATCACCAAAATCTAGTACTATTTGGCATAGGGCATTTTGGAGTTTTGGTGTGTATAGCTTGCCTAATGGGGTTATCATGTACATAAGTTGTAAGTTTTTTGTTGGTAGGTTTTTGGATATTTTGATAATAAGCGGTATGAATTTTAACGTTATTTTGCTCATGTTCTATAGGGGTTTCTGTTGTACCGAACCTTAGGCTAATGCCTTATTAATATAATCGTCGTCATTGTGTTAACAAAAATATCATGAGCGAGATGGAACATTAAGCCTGGTCCATCAAGCCCGTTTAAATAGTGGGCTTTGACAACGATTTTGGAAAAAAACAGTAAAATTTTCGCAGGCAAGTCACTCGCCCCGTTTATTAAAAAAGTAAATTAGTTTTAGATTTTTTTTAGTTAGTCGGTTATACTTGTATTTTTTTTAAAAAAAAATGGTAAGTAATAGAAAAATATCGTATTCTTGACTTTTTAGTGGGTGAAAGTTTTCATTTTCATTACTAACTATGTCCCTTAACACTCGCACCGTTTTGATTTTTTACACTATTTCACTTTGACCCTGTTTTATTTTTAGTATATGCAAAAAAATGTTAGTATATAATATATTGTTGGCTTCATCTAATATATATTTTCAAAGTATTAATATTTTTACAAGTTTTTATAATATGTAGTTAAAGATATTGATGGTCAAAGTTGTGCATTGGCAAGCGTGTCCAGTCAAAAGGTGCAAGTATTAAGGGATGGAGGGAGAATTAACTTATCTATTTAAGGCAAATAATTTGATTATTTCTGATATTCTTACAAGAATATCCCTTAATTTTATTTTTTCACTTTGTTTTATGTGATGAAACTCGGAAATTTAGAGAGCATTTAAACAAAACAAAAATTTAAACCATAAACATCAAATTAATTAATTATGTTTAGTATAAAAAATGTATATTTTTAGGACCGTCCCGCAGGCAAGCCCGACCAATTTAATATACTGGTACAGACAAGAAGTCAAAGCCTCAAAAAAGGGCTTGGTTTTTCCATTCTAAGCCCGTTAGACCAAAAAATAAAACTTAGGTCTAGTCCACTACCCGCCCAAACCCGCAAATGATCACCTCTAGAATAAGTTAAAAATAAAATGACTAATTTGTCATTAGTGAAACCAAAAAGAAAGAATATTGTGGAATGTGTAAATGTGTTATAATGTAGTAATTTTATCTTCTATCCCATCACTAAACATACATGGAAATGCAATATCGGAGTACTCCATTAAATTCTCAATAAATATACCACCTTCTATTCCCAAATTCACATTCTCATATACCATACGTTCTACTTGTATCAGAGAGCACAAATTCTTATCTACAAATAGTGTATAATAAATATTGTATACTATAGTAAAGTGCACTCAAAATTTTTAAAAGTTACTCTTATCTATGTAAAATTTGTCTGTTTTATATTGATATTTTTTTTAATTTAATAAAAAAAAATCTTTAAATCACTAATAATGTACTCCTTAGTCCTTTAAAATGTTTATCTATCAATTTTTTATTTATAGTATAAAAGATAACCAAAATATATTAAAAGTTACAAATTTTGGTATCCCGTAAAATTTATAAAAAAAATTGGATAAAAGTTATCCTACTGCACAAAATTTATTGTACACCTTGTACTAAAGAGAGTAAGTTGTTTGCCGAGGAGTTTAGGTAAAAGTGTTGTTTGCTATTCCCTCCGTCCCAAATTTATAATATGTATTCCAAACGGGGTTTCCCATTTTTTTACTTCTTTATTTGAACATAAAATAATTCTCATATTACCCTTATTTTGGACCACACAAAAAAATACAATTGAAAACCTACTCATGTACTTTATTCCTTTCTACATGTGTTATATTATACGGATTTTTCATGAAATACCCCTCAATTTTCACGAAATTCACCAAATGCCCCTCAACTTTCAGAAATTCACCAAATGCCCCTCACCTTTAAAATAATACCCAAACTACCCTTACTAATGACACGCCGTTAGTCCGCCGTTAGCCTACTTTTCTAATTCGCCAAATGCCCCTACAATGTAACTTATTTCAACAAATACCCCTATTTTAAAATATAATTCACCAAATGCCCAAATGTAAAAATTACCTTTTTAAAGCCTAACGGCAAGTTTTTGGGATTGAAAAATAGCCGTAGTTTATTGTTTTAGTATAAATAACCCTGTTCTGAGTGTTTATTTAGTCACCAAATTGTTTTGTTGTAGTTTCATCTCATTTTGTGTCATGAGTTATCATTCAAAATCATCATCCACACATAATGAGTCTATTACCTCTTGTTTTGCATGAATATAAGTTAAAATCACTACTCAAGGAAAGGAAAGGAAAAAAGGGCCTCCATATTGCAGATAACCAATTGATATTACACTCTATTACCTCTACTAATGGAGTATCATATTCCTGTTATCCAAGTAGATAAGCGGGAAGAAAGTCATGTTCTTAATTTCGTTTCGTGGCCTCAAATAACCGTGAACCAAACACGCATCAAACTCATTAAGTGGTGTTAGTCTTTTGAGTAGAGTTTCATTTGGTTGGTCTTTTATTTTGGAGACATTCTCTTAATTGTATCGCTCTTTTCATATGCCACTCTATAAGAAATGTAAATAAGTAAATTGAGGCATTATATATTTGTATCAAGTGTATTGCTTGCATATACAAAGTACCAAGTTGGCCTAACCTAGTTGTTGAGATTGTATCTTACAACCTCAAAGTTGTATTTTGGGGTGAGGATTCCCTTTCCTTGAGTATCCTCTTATACTCAAGGGACTTACTTATTAACTCGGGTCGAATAGTTCTAAACTGTAACATACCATTGCCACAGTATCTATCATCACACAGCCTTATATCTTCCATAGTCTCAACTCTCAAGTGACTGGAAAGTTTTGTTGACTAAAACAATAAGCTACGGCTATTTTTCAGTCCCAAAAAACTAGTCGTTGGGCTTTAAAAAGGTAATTTTTACATTTGGGCATTTGGTGAATTATATTTTAAAATAGGGGTATTTGGTGAAATAAGTTACATTGTAGGGGCATTTGGTGAATTAGAAAAGTAGGCTAACGGCGGACTAACGGCGTGTCATTAGTAAGGGTAGTTTGGGTATTATACTAAAGGTGAGGGGCATTTGGTGAATTTCTTAAAGTTGAGGGGCATTTGGTGAATTTCGTGAAAATTGAGGGGTATTTCATGAAAAATCCGTATATTATACGTTCTCATATAAATTAATCATCGATGTACTATATTTCAATTTCTCACACACTATATTCAGTGTCGAACCTTGAACGGTTTTACGAGGGGGGCCGGTAGAAAAAAAATAATAAGTAATATACTATGTAAGTATACAATTATACACAAGTTTTAGGGGGTCGTAACTAAAAATACACTACAAAACTTTTCGGCCAGGGGGTCAGACCCACCCCAGCCCAAACAAAGATCTGCCCCAGACTATATTTCATTTCGAGACGGAGAGAATATAATCTTTTTTTAGTTATTTTTTTCAAAAAAGGATCCACTAAAAGAAACATATGTGTCTAGAGGTAGGGGATAACTCAGTTGGTTAAAGCTTTTCTCCCAATTTCAAATAATATTAGGATCGATTCCCAATACTCTCTTTTTTGGTTCATTCATACCACCCACCAGAAACAAAAACACGAGTGTCCAGAGAAGGGGACAAAAACGAATGTACAACTACAAACTCCGTAACTACATATAGATATCACTATTCAACCACACGCGCGAGCACGTCATCTCAAGATCAACACCAAAAGAAAACGAAAATAAAAATATGAAAGAAGCCAAACCTCTTTTGTATTACTCATTGCCTTTTTTTTCACTTCACTGTTTGTATTTTTATTTTTATTTTGTTGAAGGTAAGAACTAAGAAAAAAATTTAGAAGTCCATTTGCACAAGGACAACTCCTAAGTAATTTCATCATTTGTATGCACACATAATTTTAAGAGACACATACGAAGTATAAAATTATTATTGTATAATGTAAGTAGATAAGTAGATAATTTATTTATTTAATAAAAATAAAAATGAGGACTATGATAGTGATAACATGTGAGGTATTATATTTTTTTAATTACTCTGTATTTAATTCGACTTATTTCAGACCAAATAAGTCCAGATTAAGTTCAGATGAGCTCAGATAAGTCCAGTTAAGTTCAGATAATATAAGTTCACCAAAAATAGGTTTTTTTCAGACACTTTCACACACGAACAGATAAAATAAATTCAGATAAGTTCATTAAGTTTAGATAATTTCAGTCAAAATAAGTCCAATAGAACGGAGGTTAAGTGAGTACCATTGGATAGAAAAAAAAACAATAAAATATTTTAAATGATGATTAATGACATAGAGAAAAATAATAAAACATGATAGAATATTAACGAGTACTAAATGTAGAAATGATGAATTTAAAAAGATTTACCAATACAAGTGATGCATTTTTAAAAAAAAAACAGAGATTTCAAGTCTAATAAGATACGAAATACTTAAGATAAAATAAAATAAAATAAGAGTTTATAGGATCAATAAATTCAAATGACACATTTTTATAACTTTCTGTAGGAAAGAATACTGTAAAATCCGAAAATGTAAATGAAATGTGGGCCGAATATTTGATGTATATAAAGTTGTGACGTGTTATGCAAACACTGTCTTAGAAGCAAAATTCGCCCCAACTATGGTGCAATCGTAATAGGCGTTGCCCCCCAAGATTTTACACAGCAATTCGTTTTAACGTGCACTCGAATAAAACGAACTAGGGACTCATAATATGCTCAGAAGAATAGGAGAAGAGAGTTGGAATTTTTCGGTGTGTCCAAAACTGATTCCCCAAAACTGATTATAAAGCAAGCAAGGGTTTGTAACCGAAATTAGAATTAAATTGGGCAATTAAACACTTGTAACTGCCAATCAGAATTGATCATGCAATTAACTGCTAATTAAACTGAAAATCAGAATTGATTTGGGAATTAAAACGGAAGCGAAAATCAAGGAACGGAATGGGCTACGTAACTAAACGGTTTCATAATAACTTGACCGTCAGTTACGACATGGCCCAAAAAGGAGGCCCCACCACCCCGCGCACGTGACACGAACACGAACCGGCCGGACGGCGACGGCGCGCGTGTGGGGATTCCCTTTCTAGCCCAAACCACTAGGGGAAGCACTTCAAAGTATAAACATTCCTTCCCTATATTTAAACAAAAGGAAGAGTTCATTTTCTTCCCATGTGGGACAATCCCCTTTACTTTAAATACTTCCCTTGAAAACCATACATTTAATTTCTATCAATGTGGGACATTTTCACAAATGGTAAAATTCTTTCTTTGCATTATTTCCAACAATCCCCCACAAATGCAAAGACCCATTTTATTTAAAAGAAAAGAAGAAAACGAATTTTGAGCACTTTTTATGAAGGTTTGATACTTAAATGTTGGTGTCTTTCGATTGAACCAACACATAGTGAAGATTAGGCAATTTCTTTATTGAGAAAGTGAACAAATCTGGAACTATCCCAATCAAGAAATAAAACCCAATAACACATACCATACTTTAGATTATTATGAGTTCCGCGATAGCCAAGCAACAACGGTCATTATACTTGGGATGCTCATGAGTGCTCTAGAAAAACTTGCCCAAGTTTTCCATAGAAGGTGGCCAAACCTTCACACTCAAGTAGGTGATTTCATCAAGTCTATCACATAGACCACCCATATCCTGGGATATGAAACCATTAAGAGTTGTTCCTCAACCTCTCAATATACATGCGGTGAATTCATCAAGTCCTTCTCATTAGGACCACCCAGACCCTGGGATATGAACTTCATTAAAAGCTAAGAAGATTAACCTCACATAAAATGTACAAGTCATAGAAATGGGAAGTGTACACAAATGAGTCTTTCCATGGCTTCGTTAGACCACAAGAAACCTTGTGTGAACAAGGTCAGGTGTCCACCATGAATTCCTCAACTAACAGGCTTAAGCCCCATTCCCCTCGACGTATCAAGGACTAATCTTCTATTTAGTCCCTTGGTTAAAGGATCTGCTATATTCCTCTCAGATCTCACAAATTCCATAGTAATTACACCACTCTCTATTAGTGTTCTCACAGATTCATGCCTCACATGAATATGTCTCTTTTTGCCATTATAAGCGCTGTTTTTAGCAATACAAATAACAGCTTGAGAATCACAATGTAGAGATACAGGTGGAGCATGACGCCCCCGCAATGGAATATCGGTCAATAAATTTCTCAACCACTCCGCCTCTTGCCCGGCCAAGTCCAATGCAATAAATTCGGACTCCATAGTTGACCGGGCAATACAAGTCTGTTTAGAAGACTTCCAAGAGATAGCTGCTCCACATAAAGTACAAACATAACCACTAGTGAAACTTACCTCATCATTATCAGATACCCAGTTTGCATCACAATAACCTTCTAAAACAGCAGGAAATCCAACATAATGCAAACCCCAATCCATCGTGCCCCTAAGGTACTTTAATAACCTCCTAAGAGCATTCCAATGGTCTCTACCGGGGTTATGGGTATACCGACTAAGTCTACTAACTGCATAGGCTATGTCAGGCCGAGTGTAATTCATGAGAAACATCAAACTCCCAATTATTTTAGCATATTCAGATTGAGACACACTATTGCCTTTATTCTTTTTCAAGTGTATGCTAGCATCATAAGGAGTTTTAACAGGCACAACATCTAAACTGTTAAATTTCTTTAACACTTTTTCCACATAGTGAGATTGAGACAAAGAGAAACCATTACTAGTTTTGGTGACTTTAACACCCAAGATCACATCAGTTTCACCCATGTCTTTCATTTCAAATTGAGAGGATAGAAACCTTTTGGTTTCATTAATAGCATCAATATGTGTACCAAAAATCAACATATCATCTACATATAAGCAGACAATAACACAATCAGAACCAAACATTTTTTAGTACACACAAGCATCAACACGGTTCACAATAAATCCAAAACTTAAAATAGTTTTATGAAACTTTTCGTACCATTGTTTTGGAGCTTGTTTCAAACCATATAAAGACTTCTTTAACTTACAAACTTTATGTTCCTGTCCTGGAACTACAAAACCAGGAGGTTGAGCCATATAAATTTCTTCTTCTAAGTCGCCATTCAAGAAAGCAGTTTTTACATCCATTTGATGCACAATTAACTTATAACTTGAAGCTAAAGCAAGTAAAGCACGAATAGTGGCGATCTTAGTTACTGGTGAGTAAGTATAAAAGAAATCAACACCAAAATTTTGTGTGAAACCTTTAATTACAAGTCTTGCTTTGTACCTGTCAACTGCACCATCAGTTTTTCTTTTCCTTTTAAAAATCCATTTACAACCAATGGCTTTACTACCTTTAGGTAATTCAACTAATTCCCATGCATGATTAGACATAATGGACTCTATTTCACTATTAACCGCCTCTTTCCAAAAACTAGCATCAATTGAACTCATGGCCTCATCAAAAGTTTTAGGCTCATCATCAAACAAGTTAAGAAATACAACTAACTCATCTATTTCATCCACATTATTGAGTTCAGACAAAAACACAGTCAAAAAATCAGGACCATAGCTAGTTTCAGTTCGACGCCTTTTACTTTTCCTAGGTTCTACAACATCAGTTTGAACAATAGGAGAAGATGAAGGTATAGAAGAAGAAGAGGGAACAAAAGTAGAAACATCATGTGAAGCATCATGGGAATTGTTATGTGAAACAACATTATTCTTTAAAGGGAAAATATGCTCAAAAAATTCAGCATCTCTAGATTCACACATTGACCTATCACTCAAACACATGAACCTATAAGCTGCACTATTTTCAGCATAACCAACAAACACTGCATCAAAAGTTTTTGGACCAATGTTTTCCCGTTTAAAGGAAGGTAAACCAACTTTAGCTAAACACCCCCACACTTTCAAGTATTTTAGGTTGGGTCCATGACCTTTCCACAATTCATAAGGGGTTTTGTCTAACTTCTTATGGGGTACTTTGTTCAACACATAATTAGCAGAAAGTACGCCCCCCCCCCCCCCCCCACATGTTATCAGGTAAGCCAGAACTAATCAACATTGCATTCATCATTTCCTTAAGGGTTCTATTTTTCCTTTCAGCAATTTCGTTTTGTTGAGGAGTATAGGGAGCACTCAATTCATGAATAATTCCATTTTGCTCACAAAGTTCCTTTAAAAAGGTTGTACCATACTCACCACCTCTACCAGACCTAAACCTTTTAATCTTACGGTCTAATTGATTTCAACTTCTGCCTTATAAATTAAAAACTTTTATTCTGCCTCATCTTTGGTCCTTAAAAGGTACACTTTGGTATATCTAGAATGGTCATCTACAAAGGTGATATAATACCGTTTGCCGCCTCTGCTTTCGGTATTCTTAAAATCAGCTAAGTCTGAGTGAATTAATTCAAGCAATTTAGTTTGTCTAGAAGTAACTGGTCTAAAGTGAGTTCTAGAATGCTTAGCTTCAACACAAATTTCACACTTATTATGACCATTGCTATTCAGATTAGGAATTAGAGACATTGTTTGCAAACGTTTTAAAGAGCCATAATTAACATGTCCCAATCTACCATGCCAAAGATCAACAGACTCAAGCAAGTAAGCAGAAGAGTAGTCTTATTCATAACATCAATAACAGATACAGTCTCTAAAATAAACAAACCACCAGAAAAATATCCCTTCCCCACAAATTCCCCATTACAAGATAAAACAAGTTTGTCACCCTCAAAAACAAGTTTCACACCAGCTTTGTTTAGGAGAGCACCAGAAATTAAGTTCCTGCGAAGAGAAGGAACATACAGTACATTTTGCAAAGATAAAGATTTTCCAGAATTCAGCTTTAGGAGAATTTTTCCTTTGCCAAGCACCTCAGAACTGCTTGAATTTCACATAAAGACCTGTTCACCTCCCGTAACTTCTTTGAATTCTGCAAACAGTTCCTTATCTGAACAGAAGTGCTTAGTTTCACCTGTATCAACAATCCATTCAGTTTTATTATCAACTAAATTAATTTCAGAAATTACAGCAGCAATAATTTCATTAGTATCTTCTGCAACATGAGCTTGATTCTTGGTTTGATCCGGTTTCTGGCCATTGCCTGCAACATCCTTGCGGTTGTAGCATTGCCAAGCCTTATGGCTTGACTTACCACAAACATAACAACCACCAGATCCTTTCTCTGACTTCCCATTTTTCTTGAAGTCTCCACCTTTCTTGCTTTGAACACCAAGTTGTTTTGAATTCTGATTCTTCTTCTTGAAGTTTCCAGAATTCTTATTTTGTTTATTAAACCTGTCAGATTTTGGGAAAGAAGATTCCACAATGTTAGCTTTAACAGAAAGTTCATAAGGAGAAGAGTCCTTATCCTTCAATCGGTTGGCTTCTTCGATCTTCATGTGGCTGACCAGTTCTTCAAGGGATATATCTTTCTTCTTGTGCTTGAGATGATTGCGGTAATTGGACCATGAATCAGGAAGCTTCTCGATCAGAATATTGGCTTGCAGCACCTCACACATCTTCATACCTTCTGCCAGAATGTCAGCAACCAGATTCTCGTACTCATGGACTTGATTCATGATTGGCTTGTCATCAACGATCTTGAACTGTAGCCACTTTCCCGTAGCATACTTCTTTTTTCCAGCATCATCTGTACCATATTTCTTTTCCAACGTCTCCCAAACAGATTTAGCAGATTTGTTATTGATGAAAAGATCAAAAAGAGAGTTACCCATATGAGTGAGAAGGTGACCTCTAACGAACTTGTTGTGCTTTTCATACTTAGCGATCCGTTCATCGACATTTGGTGTGGCAGTAGTAGCATCGGATTGTTGAGGACAGTCTTGAAGAAGGACGTAATCAACCTCCAACTGCTCAAAAAAAATCAGTAATTTTTGAGACCAACGTTTGTAATTGGTACCATCGAGAGGTTCCAATTTGGAGAGATCAGGAAGAGTCTTGATGAGAGATGAATCCATAATCAGATTTCACAGTAGGAGAATTTTGCTTCTAAATTGTAGGAAAGAATACTGTAAAATCCGAAAATATAAATGAAATGTGGGCCGAATATTTGATGTATATAAAGCTGTGACGTGTTATGCAAACATTGTCTTAGAAGCAAAATTCGCCCCGACTATGGTGCAATCGTAATAGGCGTTGCCCCCCAAGATTTTACACAGCAATTCGTTTTAACGTGCACTCGAATAAAACGAACTAGGAACTCATAATATGCTCAGAAGAATAGGAGAAGAGAGTTGGAATTTTTCGGTGTGTCCAAAACTGATTCCCCAA
Source organism: Spinacia oleracea (assembly GCF_020520425.1). Classification (NCBI taxonomy): domain Eukaryota; kingdom Viridiplantae; phylum Streptophyta; class Magnoliopsida; order Caryophyllales; family Amaranthaceae; genus Spinacia; species Spinacia oleracea. The sequence goes on from NC_079487.1 coordinate 107,262,307, forward strand.
AACTGATTATAAAGCAAGCAAGGGTTTGTAACCGAAATTAGAATTAAATTGGGCAATTAAACACTTGTAACTGCCAATCAGAATTGATCATGCAATTAACTGCCAATTAAACTGAAAATCAGAATTGATTTGGGAATTAAAACGGAAGCGAAAATCAAGGAACGGAATTAATGCGACCGTTACGGAATGGGCTACGTAACTGAACGGTCTCATAATAACTGGACCGTCAGTTACGACATGGCCCAAAAAGGAGGCCCCAACCACACCGTGCCGCATGCACAAACCGAACGGACGGCGGCACGCGTGTGGGGATTCCCTTTCTAGCCCAAACCACTAGGGGAAGCACTTCATAGTATAAACATTCCTTCCTTATATTTAAACAAAATGAAGAGTTCATTTTCTTCCCATGTGGGACAATCCCCTTTACTTTAAATACTTCCCTTGAAAACCATACATTTAATTTCTATCAATGTGGGACATTTTCACAAATGGTAAAATTCTTTCTTTGCATTATTTCCAACACTTTCAATAAGAGTCAATAAAATAAATTCATATAAGCTAAGATAAGATAAGATAAATTTAGAATAATAAATTAAGATAATACGTAATATAAGATAAGACAATATAAATAAAATTTATGTGAAGAGAACGAAGCGGAGTAAATGTGTGCATCATAAGATTATAGATGAGCTATCAAAAAAAAAAAAGATTATAGATACGCAAGATTTTGCGCCCCCTCTTCTCTCGGCTCTCTATTTCTTTGTCTCCCACCAATAAGTAACTAATAACCATTATTTACCACTTTCAAGTTTATTTTAACCATGACCGTCCAATTTGGTATAGCTACATACAGAGTATATAGTACTGTTTCATGGCAACAATGCTGAAGTCCTGAACCACACTCCTTTTGTTCATGGACCACGACTAGGCAGACATTACCTATTGGATGCGATCCTGCGAGTACATGCTAATTTTGCTCCCATTCTATAGACACGTTAAAACTTTTATGTGTTGAAATGAGTTCAAATAAATTTAAATAAAAAGACCCTAAGAGCATGAATAAGGGGAGTTTTTTAAAGGTCTCTTAAATAGAAAGAAAAAATAAGAGCTACGAATAGCTCTTAGGTGGGAAATGACAGAATCTTAATTGGAGATTGTAAGATAAAATTTTGAAATAAGAGTTAGCTCTTACAAAAAAGAGCCGGTGGCACATCAATTTTTTTTGCATGAAAATAATAACAAAAAAAATAGGGTAAGAGAGAATAAGAGGTATGTTAAGATTTAGCCAATTTCTATAATTTTTAGAAAGATACTCTTATTTTGAGTTTGTGCTTATGTGGCATAGGAGAGAGATTAAGAGCCACCTAAATAAGAATCTCCCCTTATTGTTGCTCTAATAAACCAATGATGTAAGCTATTCCCTCTTTCACGAAATACACATCCAACTTTATTTATAAAGTCGTCTCAATTTACTGGTCTGTTTTTATAAATGACATTTTTTTTTTACTAATTTTATATAATTGCTCTCACTTAACCAATGATTCGTTTATATTCATATTTCTAAAAAAAATTAAAAATTCAACCCCCCTCTCAAGAAGGTTTGACCCATTTCTCACCAATTATATTATACTCCACTATCAAGTATTCCCCCCGTTTGCACTAGTTCATGGGCTAGAATTGGCACAAAATCTGCACATTGAGAATCTAGTCCTACAGATGGACAACCTTGCCTGCATACAGACTCTTCGCAGTAAAAAAATGGGGCAGAAGCGAATGCTCACACTTATTTGAGCACATCATGAAGCTAATTGATAACTCCAATTGTACAATAAAGATAACCCATGTTTATAGAGAAGGCAATAGAGCGGCGGACTGACTTGCAAACCATGGTGCAGCTCAACACATGAGAGTAATTTTTTTTTTAATTCAGCCCCCTTAGAGCTTAATAGGATACTTACAGAGGATGCCAGAGGGGTTGCAATACCTCGATTAGTTCCTAATTAGGCTAGTACGTAGTTATTTTAGTTTTGCTTCAGTTTTTTGTACGTTTTTCTTTTCACATTTTGGCTTGGCCTCTTTAGAATAAAAAAAAACTATCCCCCCGGTCTCTTTTTGTAATTTATTGTCCCAATGGAAAAGTGTGAAAGATTAAATGACCCAATAAATTTAACTGGTTAAAATAATCATTGGACATAAATTTTGATAGAATATTAAATCATTTACTCCGTATATGATATAAAAGAAAATGTAAAGAACATTTTAGAATATCAAAAAAAGAAAACGCAAAGAACGAAAAGAGACGGGGGAGAACCACTTAATTAAATATAATGTCAATTATATTATTGCATAGAACCCTGTACCAATCAAAGTAGAGAGGTATATATTTCGAGATGGAGGGAGTAAAAGCTTACAAGACTCGAATGTAAGGATAGAAGAGGGAGAAAAAAAAATTGTGGAAGGCGGAGAGAGAGGCAGAGAGCTCATAATATAGAAAAAGACAAATAAAGAAATTAGGGGTCGTTTGGTTCGACAAGTTGAAATGAATTGGAATGGATTCCCATATCATGGATGTATGCATTGAAAACCTCATACCAATCTGATTTTGTTTGGTTCTAACATTACAATGAGTTTTATATCCTATTTCTATTATTTTTTCACTCTTAAAATGATTTTGCTTTATATATGGATTATAAAGTATCCAATTTAGATAGGGTTGGCATTCCCTGACCCAACCTGATGATTAACCCGACTCGATCCCCATCTAAAATTATTGAGAAAAACCCGATCCCGACCTGAACTGAACCTAAATGACCTGAAATCTACCCGATTTGATCCATTTATCATATTTTATAGTGATATTAAGTTTTACAATGTTTCTGATATTTTTTTACACAACCCAAAATCGACCGAAAATTAAACCCGAACCTGACCCATTATCCCAAAATGTCACCCCTAAATTTAGGCAACTTTTATAATTTTCTCCACATTAACTCAAGAGAAAATCAAATTGTCAAAACAATTTCATAATTATCATTACAAGCCTTGTTTTCTTTCCCAGCAATTAGCCGACAAACCAACCCTTTGATCTTTTCCCAAAGAGCATTAGAAAATCTATAATTTAATACCTAGAAAAGTGTACTGATGGAAAAGATCATCTTCAGATAGTGTTGCATACTTGCAGGAGTATGAAAGAAAGAGATGTTTTTTTTAACAAGAAAAAACCACGTCGTAGAAGATGGGTTATTAGGCAGTGGCGTATTCAAGATTTTGAAATAGGATAGACACTTTTAAATGAGACAAAAATTACAATTTTTTTTTTGAAAAAGATACAATAAAAATGACAATTTGCGGAGTACTAATTACAATGTTTACATAAAACTTACCAATTTCACCTTTCACTCTTATTTTATAGATTGTAAGATTTTAAAGATTATACAAGATAAATGTATACGGAGTACTCCGTGTTATATAAGCAAATAACAACAAAACTTTAAAAATGTACGAAGTAGAAATTAAAAATCAGATGAGAATATGACGTGTCATCCCCGAAAAAAGAAAAAAAAAAACTGGAATTTGAAATACTTAGCGAACTAAAAATAAGGTTTATATATTTGGATCTTTTACCAAAATAGCTAATTTGACAATTGTATTTACCAAAATAGCTACTTTTAAATTTTAATTCCCAAACTAGCCACAAATTTGACTTTTAACAAAAAACAATTTACCGATTTTGGTTTGGGTTTTTTTTCTAATTGTGAACTGGTTTGGTTTATGTTTTTTTAATAATGAACCAAGTTGGGGTTATTTTTGTTTTGGGTTTGCAGTTTTAATATTCTTGGGTTCTTACCGTCATTGCTACTATGGAGTCCTCCCAATTGACTATTGGCATTTCTAAACTTAATGTTTTCACTGAAGATTATAAAAGAAAAATTGATAAGTATGTAAATTTTTTTTACAGGTCCCCATTTTTCATGCATATTGGAGACTTAATTTTATTCAACTGTACTTAATTTTCTCAATTTTGATTAGTTATCGAATCTATTTCTAGGCTGCAGGTTATATAAAACATTCTGAAATTTGCTAATCGTGTTTGGAGTCGGCGAAATTTTATAAAAATTGTTTCAATTCTCTTCTATTTGGGGTGACTTGAATTATGAAAATTGATTCACTGCATTACAAATAGCTCTGGACTTGACTGATCTTGTTCTTGCGAATTAATATGCTACATGTTGGAAGAAAGATAGCTCCCTTAGTTTGTGATTTAAGTTTTGGGTTGATGTTATGTCGACTATCTAGTATACTTCACAGCTAGTATCAAAACAAATGGTTCATCTGAAAAAAATGAACTCAAAAATAAATACTGGAGTGCTTGCTAGTGGGAAACAAAAAAAACCCAGACCGGTATTCTATAAGTAAATAAAAAGTCCAACTGGTTTAAAGATTGTTATTTGTTGCATCAAAGTCAAAATAGTCATTTTGGTAAATATATTTTAGCTAGTTTGGGAAATAGAATTTTAAAATAGCCATTTTGGTAAATAAAATTATCAAAGTAGCCACTTTGGTAAAAGATCCTATATATTTAATCTGCAATATAGAAACATAAATGCAAGATGCTAAAGTGGTTAGCAAGGAAATCTAGTTATGATATTCCCCCTTTGGTCTGGGTTTGACTCCTACATTAAACAAATTTGTATTTTTTTTTTCATTTTTTAAACTCAACCTATTAAAATGATTATCCAATTAAAAAACTGGGTAGAAATTTGTCTACCCAGTTTACACTATGCATCCGCCCCTGATCATAGGTGATGGGTTGTTGTCGGCAAAGATGGGTCACTAATGACGGTGTTGCCGAAAAATACAGGTCACAAGTGATAGGTTGTCGGTGAAGAAGGGTCCGGTGATGGGTTGCCGGAATCGGAGGTGGTGGGTTGCGGTTGGGTGTCGTTCAACTTTGAATGTCTCTGTTCCTTCCTCGGTTTGTGAATTGTAACTTGAGCGGAATGATTGTGAAATCCGTGGAGGGAGGTGGGTATGAGATTTTAGGGGTATGAGGTGCAGTTAGAACCCTTCGGTATGAGATTCCATACCAAAAATTCTCAACCAAACAATTAAATGGATGGAACGGATTTTAACTCCATTCCAACCCATTTCAAAATGCCCAACCAAACGCCCCCTTGGAGAAGTATAAGATCATAGATTATGATTGTACGAAGTATTACGTGAATCTATAGTACACATGCAGCTGGATATATTGTGTTGAGTCTATAACAAAATCCTGAAATTAAGCTAAATAATACGGAGTACCTTCGTTTCAAAATCATCTTAATTTACATTTTAAACTTTAGTCTATTTAATAATATTTATTAGGTTGTGTGTTATTCTATTTTTTTTTTTTGACATTGTGTTTTACTCTATTTTCTAACATAATTTTTTTTTACTTTCTTAATCCTCATGATCTTATTATACTCCCTCCGTCTCTATTTGTTCTTTACGTTTTCCTTTTTTGGTATTTCAAAATGTTCTTTACATTTCCTTTTACATTATCACATAAATGACTTAGTATTCTATCAAAATTTGTGTCCAGTTATTATTTTAACCAATTAAATTCATTGGGTTATTTAATCTCTCACACTTTTACATTGGGACATTAAATTTTTCTCATTTCCCAATATCAGAATTTTGATAAAAGTGAAAACATTATAAATAAAAGTAAATTATCTTGTTTAAATAAAAAAAAAGGAATCTCGATGCAAATTAATTAATCGTTAAAACGCGTGAAAAATATCAAACGTAAAGAACTAAAAGAGACGGAGGGAGCACTATATTTGCAACTTCTCATTCATTCTCGACTCATATGTGGATTACTCTTATTTTAACATATTGTCTAATTCGAATTCGCTTGTGTTTTCAATTGTCTTAACCGGTTGCATAGGTCATCACGTACAGTCATCAGGGTTCTCATTTTTGGTAGTCAGAGCTCGACACGTTATACATTTTGATGTTGTCGCTACACTTGTCTTTTTCTTTTATTAATAAAGGAACCACATATGGTTTAACTAGATAGATGCATGGCAATTGACAACAACAAAACATATGATAAATTCTATCGACCTAGTCAAGTCCATGTTGAATAAACTTCGATGGGACTACTTCGTATATTGGTAAGTTTTTATCGTTGGAGCAAAATTTGACCTTATAAGTTTAGCAATGTTTCATGTTAAAAAGTTAAAATTAGTTGGCAATAGGTGTAGTATCTCTACTATTTTATAAGTTTAGCAATGTTTTATCTCAAAAGTTAAAGTTAATATGTTAGACATTCTTTCTACTTTTCTAATGTGAGATAACTAGTCAATACTCATATGTGGATTATACCCCGTCTACTTCTCTTGCAATTTGGAAAGGTTGCCACTTCCTCGTTAGGCCTTCTTTGATCTTCCAACTTAAGGTTAAATTATCCCTACTTATGGCAATCAATTCTATTGAGCCTTTTGCTCCAAACAGATAATCAAATCCTTCCCATCTTGTATATATTTTTCAATTCATTGGCCTCAGCCCTCAGGTGTTGATAATGAGTCAGGAATGCAGCTCTGATACGATACCATGGATAAACTCACTAAGCCATACACAAACTCGTGAGAAGATACTGTCCACATATAAAGCTGATGAGGTTCCATCTTAAAACCAATTGGTGATAAGTGAAGTGCATATCAATCTTATATGTTAGTCAATCTCTCTCAATCTCTCTAACATGGGACAATTAGTTTCAACTCACATGTGTCGGAAAGATACTGGCTTTCGTGCTTTGGTGGATCTCTGAGATCCTTTCGTAATCTTCTTAACACTCCCTCAGTGGTTCAGTCGCTGTTATATATAAGACACTTTTAAGCTTATAGCCTGACTAGGTCATACACGTCTTTACCGGTTCCTCTTGACTTGAGGATATTATGCCAAAATCATTTTCCCAAATTATGATGAACCGAACTCAATCCAAATAAGAAATGACCCATCAATCACTTCTAATAGACCCTTCATTTTCAAGTCGATAGAAGATAATCAGGGTGAAATCTTTGAATGAAGGGACTAGGGACCCACGTACGAGAATCGGATCCAAGATGATAATATAATATTGTCAGAAAGGTAAGATATTTAATATTTGCATTAGCACCTCGTACTAAGGAATCAAGAATGCTTTCACACTTTAATGAAAATCATATACTTTTGCCGCTCCGAAAATATTGCACGATGTTGATTTCACGCTTTTCAATATATGAATATAACCTATTATCTCTTGAATTATGTATAAGTAAAAATTATAAAAAATTGATATTTAGAAAGTATATATCGATACGAAACTACTAAGATTTTATATGATTACATACTTTTTACGTATATTATACAAAAGATGGTTAAAGGTACAACGTAAATAGTGTAAAAGTCAACATGATACGATATTTCTGGAACGGAGGAAATATACAAGATATAACTTTTTTTAAGGTTAGAATAACTACTCTATTAGTTTAGAACTTAAGTTAAACTATATACTCTCTCCGTATTTATTTAAGAGATACACTTGGCCGGGCATGGATATTAAGAAAAAGAATTGAATGAAATAAAGTACTCCCTCCGTCCCTTAATACTCGCACCGCTTTCCTTTTCGGGTCGTCCCTTAATACTTGCACCGCTTCTATAAATGGAAAATTTATCAATATTATATTATTTCTCACTCTTACCTACTACCCCACCTACATCCCTATTCTTTACAAAAAATTATTTAAAATTCACATCCTCCACTCACCACTCCCCACCTCTTACACATTTCCCACTAACAATATTAAAAAAAATATCTCACTATCAACTAACACCATTATATTAATAAGTCAATTCAAATGTCTTAAATTTCGCACCGGTCAAACCGGTGCGAGTATTAAGGGAAAGACGGAGTAATAAAACAAGTGAGGTTGAATAGATATTTTAATAAGAAAAACAAGTGGGGACCATGTCATTTTAGAGAGTGGGGTTGGGGTGGGGGTGTAGATATATTATTTAATTACATGGTGGGGTTGATAAGTTACTAAAAATGACAAGTATATCTCCTAAATAAATACGGTCGAAAAAGACAAGTATATCCCTTAAATAAATATAGAGGGACTACAGATTATGTCAAGCAAATAAACACTCAAGCTAGAGGAAGGGGTACAAGATAATCCACTTTCGATATCATAAGCTCAAAGTTACAAGATAACATCCTACCAACTAAGCCAAAATCACTAAATACTACTTGAGGAACACATAAAGGATAATAAATTTATATCATTTGTTAACTTTGCTTTGTAGTAGTTTACGTTAGAATATGCATTGAATCAGTCAAGCTCCTTACTGCAACGCTCAATCACGGAAATCTTGTTGAGAGTACTATATAAACTCTCTAGGTCATAACCTAGTTGTATTTTCTGTAATCTGTACTTTTCAAGATCAATAAAATTTTCCTCCCCTCTGTCTGTGGACGTAGCTAACACATTGTTAGTGAACCACGTTAAATCTTTGCGTTCTTAATTTACGTTATTTAATATTTTTTTCATCCGTTATAACCGTTTATATGATTGGTATATATTGGATTTAGATACGCTTTAGCTATCATAATATTTTTGAAGACTACCTTTTAACCTTTATAATCATGCTACATTGATGATGAAGACATTCAAGAAAGAAAAGCTAAATATCTTTTTAGGTCATTATACTATATAAGTGGAGTGTTGCATTTTCGTTTTTGGGGAAATCAAGATTATCATCATCTTCCTTTTTGAATATTTTTAATGGATATAATAGACTAAAGAGATTGATTGGTCGGTATTTTTTTTTTTTTTTGAGGGGTGATTGGTTGATAATTAAATAATATGAAAATGAGGATGGTGCCCTTTTTATTTATTTCTCTTCATTGCATCATTGTGTTGAGAGAAAAAAAGGTCCATTTTAAGTGGTGCGAGCCATAGCTGGATAAAAAAAAAAAAAAACTATTCCACCCCATTGTTATCCATTTTTAAAGATGTAAACTATTCCGTAATAAGGAGTTTCCGGTACTTTAAAGGATAGTGTTTCAAATGAAGTATTATCAAACTTTTAAGGAACTTATATTGAAACGAGTCTAACACAATCTTACAAAATAGTAAGTGTTTAATACTCCCTCCGTTCCTAAATAAGTGTCAATTTTATGTCTCGGCAAGGTGCTTAAGAAAATTGTGAAGTGTGTAAGAGGTAATTATTGAGAATATTTTTTTTTTGGGGAAAGGATAAAATAGATTATTGTTTACTTGATTAAAGTACAAAAAGTAAAGTGAGAAAAGAGAGAGAAATCAGAAAAGTGTGGACCACTGCCACATAATCAATCCATGTAATTGAAAAGCAACCAATGAAATTGCAACAACAAAAGCCAACAGCCAATAGGAATTCATTCTCATAAAATACACGGATGAAACAACAAAGTGGGGACAAATCCCTTTTAGAGGGAAATTTTGGCACTAAAATGGGACTTTTCCCTCCATTTTCATTTATTACATCAGGAGAGAGAGTTTACTCAAATCAGAACCAAAAAAGCAAGAGAAAAACAGATAAAAAACGCAAAAAAAAACAGGGGAAGCTTCCTTGCTTTGGCTTCTTTTGCTCAGACCAGATTGGGACAAATGATGAAGATCAATGGCAAGATACTGCTTGGAACATCAATGATCATTGGGTGCCTGAATCAGATGAAGAAGGGGACATCATTGATGAACATGTCCAATATTTTGGTTTGAATGACGCAGCAGAAGATACCGGGGACAATGGGACATGGAACATATAGTGTTTCCATTTGACCTCAATGAACCATCATCCAATCAACCCATTGACAATTTCCAACAACAAAGCTAAGAGCCACGGGGTCATCAGCGCAAAAAGAAGCCAAGGCTCAGCTGTGACATAAGGTTGCAAATCCTAATGTGGCTTTTGAACAATCACAGCCAAGGGGACAAGGGAAAACCCTATCATGGGGCCATTAAGGTGATGTTCACATCAGCAGTGGCAAAACCAAGGTTCAATGAAAATGATGAATGCACATTTGATGGGAAATTGAGCATATTTCCGTTCACTTATCTAGAAGCACCAAAGAGGACATCAAAGAACAGAGGCAAGGGGACAATGATCACTAAAGTGGTTGAATCAGTCAGACAAAAGGAGACAAAGGACATGCTCATCAATCAAATTGTACCAACAATCATGGAGAAATGGCCACACAGTGAAGGTCCAAAGACAATATTCATACAACAAGATAATGCAAGAACGCACATTAATCATTCTGATCCACAATGGCAACAAGCACATCAACAAGGAGACTTCACATTCATTATTGTTCAACAACTACCAAACAACCCCGACTTAAACATTCTAGACTTGGGTTTTTTCAGGAGTATTCAATCTTTGATGCACAAAAAAATGCCAAAGGATGTTGATGCTATGAATGATGCAGTGAATCAAGCATACTATGAATTAGAAGCAAGAACACTTGGTAATGTGTGGTTATCATATCAATATGTTATGAATGAGATGTTAAAGGCAAAGGGTTCCAATGATTATGATTTATCACATGTGAACAAGGCAAGACTTTTAAGTCAGGGAAGACTTCCAATTCAAGTCATTGCACCAATGTGGGCAGTACATTAAGGTTGGACCTTTTTATATGGCACATAAAATGAGGCAGCAAGGGATAATGCACAAGTCAGGGCACAAATTCCAAATGCACAAATAGACATAATTGAGGCAGCAAGGGCAGACATACCAGAAAGCTCAAATGCACAACGCAAGACAAGCAATGACAAACATACCATAAAGCTCAAATGCACAAGCAAACAGTTTAAGTGAACAATGGGAAGAATGGGAAGACATACCAGACCCTACCAGACCATCTAGGGGACTAAGGATTTTGGGCTGATAGGAGGGTACAACACTTGTTTGTTTTGGGGACATTTATTATTTTGGGCCAATTAGTCACTATTTGGAAGCTTGATTGTAAGCAATGCATGTATGCAAAACATTTTGTAAGAAAAGTAACCTTTTGAAAACTTGAATGGATGAAATTTTAGAAAATCAACAATGTCATCATTTATAGCCTCATCACACATCAAACATGACAATATCAAACTTCACAAGTCATATGACTTAACTAAACAAAAAAACCACTAATATTGATCTCAGAATGTCCCCAAGCATCATAGAAATAAATCCAAACTACAAACACTTAGCGCCTGAAAAGCATCAAAATTGATACTAGTGGCAGCACGAGTGGTTGTAGTTTATTGGATTTATTTCTCAGCATATGAAAGACTCATCATTGATCACACACAACAACGAGACTTAAAGGGACATTAAACAACTCCAATAACAAGAAATGAATTTCTCTCTCTTTCTAATGCCAGTTTAAATGTAAAGGAAACTATTCGTTTCCTAATACATGAAAACTGAAAAAAGATAGAAAGGCCAAAACAAGTTCATAAGTTAAGAGGAAGTGTATAAAACAAGACATGAATATCCATCCACATCTAATGCTAGTTTATATGTGAAGGAAACTATTCGTGTCCTAACACATGAAAACTAGCAAAAGATCGAAAAGCCAAAACAAATCATGATATTTTGATCTCAGATGTCCCCAAGCTTCATCGAAGCACACCATGTAAATAAACCATTAGCACACAAAAGCCTCAAACAGCCAATGAATGGATGCAAATGGCGCACTGTGGTTTATTATACATGGATAGTTCTTAGAAAATTAAAAGACTCGTCACAAACCAGCACAACAGGGACACATTGAAGACTCATCACAAACCAACACATCAGGGACATATTGTGACACTTATTTAGGAAGTAGGGTCAAAACACAGGGACAACAAAACTCATGAACACCACACACGGGATCATCAAATGGGGACATATGATCACCAAACAAAGGGATAAAGATCACCTAATATGCTAGTTTTTTTCCTTATTAAACATGGCAATTGCATCAAGTAAAAAGACTCATCAATTTTATCAAGTCTGATCAGCTTCATCAATTTCATCAAGTATGATCAACAACATAAAACAGGGGAAAGTTTTTTTCCTTTTTAAACATGGCAAATGCATCAAGTAAAAAGACTCATCAATCAAGTCTGATCAACTTCATCAATTTCATCAAGTATGATCAACAACATAAAACAGGGGAAACTTTTTTCACTACCGAACATGGAAATTGAATCAAGTAAAAGACTCATCAATATCATCGAGTGTGATCAACTTCATCAATTTCATCAAGTATCATCATAAACCAAATTAGGGGCATATCATCATTATACATCAATCCATTAATCAAAATAGGGGCATATGAACTTGATTAATAAAAGGGGCATATAATCATGAATCATAACAGGGGCATATAATCATGAATCAAAACAGGGGCGTATTTCATGAAAAAAAACAGGGGCATAAATCATGATTAAATCCTCCAAACTCCACATGCAACAACTAATCCTCCTTCAACAAACAACAAATCCATCCATGCGAGCAAGAGATCACACTTGCTGGCCTACAATTTCAATAACAGCTAAACATGCATTCTAAAAGGAAAGTCAGAAATAGAGAGAGAGAGGGGGAAGAAGAGAAAACTCCCCTTCGTAGACATGCAACACCCACAAACTTAGGACCACGAACATGCACCCTCAGATTTTTCACCAGGGTCATCAGGACCGTCGTTCACCACCACTGCTTGCGGTGGTTGCCATAAACTAGGGTTTCAGAACCCCCCACATCCACGGTTGTTGAACCACTACCAGGGGACTTTGGTGGTTGCTGATCAACCTCAGAGTCAGGAATTAGATATTTAGACCCACCACCAGGTGACGAAGGCGGCGACGACGGTGCTTTTCCCTCCACCCTTTTTTCAGAGCCGGTAGAAGGAGAAGCACAAAAAGAATTGTATCTCCGCCGTAAATACCAGAGATATTTACGGATGTAGCTGTGCTCACCTTCACAATATTCACCAAGATCATAGTGTTAACGGTGCACTCATACTCAAAAGTCTCTGTTTTGCCGACGTTATCATCGGAAGACGAAAAGCCATGAAAACTCTCCGTTTTCTTAGAATCCATCAAACCACAAAACAACGATCACCTAGAAAACAAATATCACCCACACAAGAACACCGAGGAAACCCGAAAAACCCTAGATCAACCAGAAAACCCACAAACACAACAAAACTCAGAACCCAGATCACCGAGAAAGCCCAGAAATTACGAGATCAAACAAAAACCCCAAGAACAACCACAGATCGAGATCGATCAAAAACCCAGAAAACATAGAACACCCAGATCACCCAGAAAAATCAGATCTCCCAGAAAAACAAAAGATCAACGAGAAAACAAGATCAAGAAAAAAAATACCAGAACACCCATAAAAAAACGAAACCCAGAAAACCCAGATCACCCAGAAACCCTAAATCACCACCCAGAAAACACCGATCTTCAAGATCTTCAACCCATAAACCCAGAAACGAAAAAAACTCGAAAAACCCCAAAAATTTTACCCACAAACGAACATGCAAAGAGATCTCAGAAAGATCTAAGCAAGAAAAAACACAAAATCAAAGGGGACTTCAATTTTTTTTCTAGGGTATAATCTTAAAAACCTTCAAAAAATTTGAGAGCGTTTCATATTCTAGAGAGAGAAAGAGAGAAACAGAGCAGAAAAATGAGAGAAAGAAGATGAGGAAATGAATGAGAGAGAGAGAGAGAGAGACACGAGTGAATATGGGTGAGTGGAGGGGGATTTTATGTGGGAACATTTAAGATTCCCCATAAAATCCAACTCTCCATGTCTGACTTCCCCATCTAAAAAAAATTATTTTTTTAATTTTTTAATATATTTTCGGCACATTTTTTAACGTGAGTGAGGTATTTAGTATAATTGTTGGGATATTAAGGGGTATATTCGTAAAGTGTATGTGTCTAAAAATAGAAAAGTGACACTTATAAGGGAACCCCAAAAATAAAAAAGTGACACTTATTTAGGAACGGAGGGAGTATATAAACCATCAATATATACACTCATGTGAATAGTAAAATGTGAGAGCATTATGGAACATGGAAATACTAGAATACTCCATTATCAATTACCACCCATTAAATTAATAAGTCAATTCAAGTGTCTTAAACTTCGCACCGATTAAATTGGTGCAAGTATTAAGGGACGGAGAGAGTATTAGATAAGGTCTATTGAATTGTCAAAGGTTTGAAATCTACTTTTTCTTTTTGGGTTGGAGGTTAGTGCTTGATGGCTCGTAGTAGAATAATAAAATTAGTTTAATATAGAGTTTTATATACTTCGTATGAGCCTGAGAAAAATAAGAGTGTATTCCATTCACCTATTAGTCACATTGTGCCTTTTGTTCTAGGAGTCACATTAGGCATTGTATTCACCTTAAAAGAATAAGTTTCACGTCTAACAAGTTTCGAAAACTTGCAATCAGGTTTTACCAAGTTAGTAACTTCAAATAGGTCTTATAAGTTTACTCTATTAAAATTTTCTCTCTTGTAATTAGGTATGTATGATTAGGTCGAATAAGTTACAATCAATACCTATCAAGTCAATTAGGTTTAATCAAGGTTTCATCCAGTGAAGAAGTACCCTTAAGTTCAATACGGAGTCCTACCTCCGTATTTTCTTAGGAGTCACATATACCATTTCCGGTTGTAGTTTTTTAGGAGTTACATTCCCCTTTTGGTAAATTTTTCTTTAAAGTATTGCACTCAAGATCCCCCACTCCCTTATTGTTTATTATCTCTCTCTCTCTCTCTCTCTCTCTCTCTCTCTCTCTCTCTCTGTTAAGATATGTTAAGATATTAGATATTATTCTGTGAATATTCTGTAGAGTCCTAACTATGGTATGTTACCTAATGTGTACCTAGGGTTTAGGTAACTGAGTTGTACTATATATACGTGTGTGATTAATGAGAATGATACGAGATTACACAATATTTGACATGGTATCATGAGCCTAGGTTAAAAATCCTAGATTTTTTTTCCGCAATAATTTGAGAGAGTGTAGCCGAGTATTGAGAATAGAGAATTTCTTCGCTTGTTGAGTATCGAGATTAGGAGTTAACAATTCCTTAAGTATCACCATGAGTTCCGATGAGGAGGCACCACCAAAGGTCATCGCCGCCGCCGTCGACCTAGACTACTATCTCGGGTCAGGCGACGGTCCCGGTATTGTTATCACCCCTGTGAAACTGAGAGGAGCATCGAACTACGATGAATGGGCCAAAGCCGTTCGTCGCTCGATGATTTCAAAATTCAAATTTGGATTTCTTGATGGTTCTGTGAAGGAACCCATTACGGACGCAACGAAGATGAAACATTGGATTGCGGTCAATTCGATGGTGGTGTCTTGGATCACAAACACCATAGACTATAGTTTGCGTTCGAATCTGGAAGATTTTGATATTGCTCACGAGTTGTGGTGTCATTTGAGGACGCGGTACTGCGTCGTGTCGGGCACTAGGGTCTGCCATATTAAGATGGCTCTGAGTGGCTGCAAGCAGGGCACGTCTGAGGGCGTCATGGAGTACTATGGCCGCTTGTCGAAGGTATGGAAGGAGTACGTACAGTATGCACGAGTTCCAAGGTGTATATGTGCGGGTTGCACGTGCAACATAGCGAAGCAGGTGGGGGACATTCATGATGAAGATCGTCTGCACTATTTCTTAATTGGCCTAGACGATCACTATGAAGCCATTCGTGCACAACAGTTAGCGAGATCGCCGTTGCCAGGCCTCGACGAGGCATACCAGACGGTTATGAATACCGAGACCATGCGCGCCAAGGCACCGAGAGGTAAGGAGAGTGTCATGGTGTTCAAGGTCGAGACTAAGGATCGGTCGAGGTCGGGAGATGCGAGTGACAGATTTTGTGGTCATTGCAATCGTGAGGGTCATGAGGAAGAAACTTGTTATCAGCTGATTGGTTTCCCGAATGGTGGGATGAGAAGAAACGAGGTGGTAGAGGGCCTGGTCGAGGAGGCAGGACGTCGATTAGAGGAGGCAGAGGAGCTCGTGGGGCAGCGTCGTCGACCAGTGGTGTCGCTCGCGCCAATGCCGTGAGTAATACCACAGGAGGGGCGACAACCACTGTGACGAGTGGAGGCGGATCGCAGGGAGCAGTGACGACAACCAATCATGAGCTTGTTGGTGTGACGAAGGAGCAAGTCCAGCAAATTGTTGACATCTTATCACGACTACCAAACAAGTTGCAAGGTAATCTTGATTTACGATGGATTGTTGACAGTGGGGCCTCACGTCATGTGACGGGTGATATTTCAATTCTGAGAAATATCAAAACATCGAGCAATCAACAGGTTGTGTTACCAGATGGTCAACCTGCAAATTCAAATCAATATGGTTCGGTGGTCTTGGAGGATGGTTTCGTGCTCGATAACGTTCTATTTGTGCCTAAATTGAACTGTAATTTAATTTCTGTAACTCAATTAAGTGACGAATTACATTGTGCTGCTCAATTTACTAACAAAATGTGTGTTCTTCAGGACCGCTCGACGAGGATGGTGATTGGCGTGGGTGATTGACAGGAAGGAC
Organism: Spinacia oleracea; assembly: GCF_020520425.1. Classification (NCBI taxonomy): domain Eukaryota; kingdom Viridiplantae; phylum Streptophyta; class Magnoliopsida; order Caryophyllales; family Amaranthaceae; genus Spinacia; species Spinacia oleracea. Next base: position 107,278,953 of record NC_079487.1, read on the forward strand.
TATATTTTTTTCCGTGGGGCTCCAAGGGTTCGTGTGCTAGCAGTGGAGTGTGTGGTCGACTTGTGGCACCAACGTATGGGGCATCCGTCGGAAAAAGTGTTGCAGTTACTTCCTCCTGTGAGTCATAAGACTAGGAAGAATAAAAACATTTGTGATGTATGCCCACGGGCGAAACAATGTAGGGAGAGTTTTCCAAATAGTGATAGTCGTGCAAGTCGCCCATTCGACCTTGTTCATCTTGATTTATGGGGGCCTTACAAAACACCCTCGTCGAGTGGGGCGAAGTATTTTCTTACCATTGTGGATGATTACTCTAGGGGTGTGTGGATTTATTTATTGTGCAATAAAATGGAAGTTGAATCGTCGTTTCTTAATTTTGTTGCCATGATTAAATGTCAGTTTAATCGATCCCTGAGAGTTGTTCGCAGTGACAATGGTACTGAGTTTAATTGTTTGCAAGGTTATTTCTTTAAAAATGGGATTCTGTTTGAGTCGTCATGTGTTGGGACACCTCAACAGAATGGGAGAGTCGAGAGGAAGCACCAACATATTTTGAATGTTGGGAGAGCGTTACGGTTTCAAGGAAATCTTCCTATAAAATTTTGGGGGGAATGTATTCTGGCTGCTTGTCACTTGATCAATCGTACACCTACACCGGTCCTTGACAATAAAACCCCTTATGAGATGTTATTTGGAAAACCACCATCGTATGTGTCTATCCGGGTATTTGGGTGTCTATGTTATGCGTATAATCTCCGGAGTAAAGGGGATAAGTTTGCGTCTCGTGGTCGCAAATGTGTGTTTCTGGGTTACCCATTTGGCAGGAAGGGATGACAACTGTATGACCTGGAGACACACGAGTTCTTTGTCTCAAGGGATGTAAAATTTCATGAACGGACGTTTCCATTCGCAGACACGTCGACTATGTTGCCTGCAATGCATGATGGTGGTGGGGTGCTTGACCAGTGGGGCTTGGATGAGAGTGGGACTGGATGTACTCAGGAGGTGTCGCCTGCAGGTGACAATGAGGAAGTGTCGTCACCTGCAGGTGCCACAGAGGAGGTGTCGTCGCCTGCGGGTGACACGGAGGAGGTCTTGTCGACTGTGAGGGAGGAACAACATGATACACCTAGTCGAGGTGAATTAGACGTCGTCTCAGGTGTAGATGAGACGACGGGTAGTGATGAGAGTGAAACAAGGCAGTGTGTGGAGGATACGGAGTTAGGAAGGGGGAAGCGTGTGAAGTTTCCGTCGACAAAGCTGAAAGACTGTGTGATACATACAATACGGGAAAAATATAGTACTTCCGACAAAACACCTACGGCGTCACCACCCTCAGGTACTCCTTATCCTATCACATATTTTGTTAATTATAAGCGTTTTTCGTCAAAGCACAGGCATTATATAGCAGCATTGCAAGAAGGGCAAGTTCCTAAGAGTTTTAAACAAGCGATGCAACATGAGGGGTGGCGTCAGGCAATGGCTGCTGAAATCGACGCGTTGGAGGAACAGGGGACATGGACGTTGGAAAATTTGCCGGAAGGGAAGAAAGCACTGGGGAGTAAATGGGTGTATACTGAGAAGCGTGATGAGGATGGGAATTTGTTGAGACTGAAGGCTCGATTGGTATGTTTAGGGAATCATCAGGAGGAAGGGTTGGATTATAATGAGACATTCGCTCCCGTCGCGAAGATGGCGACAATCCGAACTTTTCTAGCTGTCGCAGCTGTCAAACAGTGGGACGTGCATCAGATGGACGTACACAATGCGTTCTTGCACGGTGACTTGGAGGAAGAGATCTATATGAAGATTCCTCCTGGATTCCAGAAGAATCACTTTGACAAGGTGTGTCGAATGAGAAAGTCGTTGTATGGGTTGAAACAAGCACCTAGATGTTGGTTCCAGAAGTTGTCGACAGCATTGACACACTATGGCTTTCGACAGTCGATGTCCGATTATTCGCTCTTTACTCTGTCTAAAGGTACGTTGCAGCTGAGTGTGCTCATTTATGTGGACGACATGATTATCACAGGCAATAATAAGTTTGCGCTTGAGAGTTTTAAGGCATACTTGAAGGAGTGTTTTAAAATGAAAGACCTCGGGGCTCTGAAGTACTTCCTTGGGTTAGAGGTGGCACGAAGTAGTCAAGGGTTCTATGTATGTCAGAGAAAATATGCCCTCGACATCATCTCAGAGGCCGGATTGTTGGGAGCAAAGCCTGTGGACTTTCCCATGGAACAGAATCATAGGTTGGCATTGGCAGACGGGCCAGACCTGTCGGACGGTGAGCAGTATAGGCGTCTGATCGGACGTCTAGTTTATTTGGCTGTCACGCGACCAGACGTTGCCTATTCTGTGCATGTCCTATCTCAATTTATGCAAGCACCAAAGGAGGCACATTGGGAAGCAGCTTTGCGAGTAGTGAGATACTTGAAGAAGTGTCCGGGTCAAGGTATACTACTTCGGTCGGATAGCGCGTTGCAGTTGGAGGGGTGGTGCGACTCGGATTGGGCAGGGTGTCCAATGACGCGTCGGTCGGTGACTGGATGGTTTGTGTCACTTGGTATGTCGCCAGTTTCTTGGAAGACCAAGAAACAACATATTGTTTCTCGGTCGTCTGCTGAGGCAGAATATCGGCCGATGGCAGCTCTGACGTGTGAGTTGAAGTGGTTGAAACAACTACTACGCGACTTGGGGGTGACACACGACCAAGGCATGAGGATGTATTGCGACAGTCAGTCTACGTTGCATATTGCACAGAATCCGGTGTTCTATGAAAGGACAAAACACATCGAGTCAGATTGTCATTTCATTCGAGATGCAATCAAGGAAGGGATCATCAGTCCGTCGTACGTGTCGACGAAAGTTCAGTTAGCAGATATCTTCACCAAAGCGTTGGGGAAGGCGCAATTTGAGTTTTTTTTGAACAAGATGGGCATTCGAGATCTACATGCTCCACCTTGAGGGAGGATGTTAAGATATGTTAAGATATTAGATATTATTCTGTGAATATTATGTAGAGTCCTAACTATGGTATGTTACCTAATGTGTACTTAGGGTTTAGGTAATTGAGTTGTACTATATATACGTGTGTGATTAATGAGAATGATACGAGATTACACAATATTTGACACTCTCTCTCTCTCTCTCTCATAGTCTACGCACATACTCACATCTTTTTTTTTCTATTACTCGCCCACTATCAAATATTACAATAAAGAATTACTCCCTCAATACTATAATGATTTGTGCACTTTGATTTGAACGAAGTTAATGAACGTGAGTTGATTTTATTAAAGAATAAAAGAAGTGTGGTAAGTGCAAGAGTGGATTAAATAATTGAAATAAAAGATAATGGAGGTGGAGTAAGTGAGGTGACTGACTAAATGGGGTATGTATGGGTTAAATGATTAAATATTAGTAGTGGAGTATTTGGTGCAAGAAATATACTTCATCCGTTTCGGAAATATCGAACCATTTGTTTTTTACACTATTCACACTACGACTTTGACCATTTTTTTTTGATTCGTACGTAGGGAAATTTTAATAATGTGGAGTCATGTTAGATTCATATCGATATAATATTTTCCACTTAATTTTGTGTCGGTCAGCATCTAATTCTTAGAAAAAAAAAACAGGAAAGGAATATAAGTTACCCAAAACTTCGACAACTCAATGAAAATTCTATTAAAAAAGAAACTCAATGAGTGACTTGGGCCCAAAGAACTCCATGTTATCATCACGTATAATATGTGCTTTAAATACGGAGTATGAAGGTTCTGAACGGCCTGTGACTATCTCACAAGCACAAAGCTAGAGCACAATTTGTGGTATTATTTCTCTTTCGCTCTTTTCTCTGGTCTTCAAGGTCCACATGTTTTCAAAGGAATCTCTCAATGTTTACCGAACCCCTTGCAATTCAATCTTCGATAAGGAAGTTAACAACAGAAATGGCTTTAGCATGCTATCCTCTATAAGGCGTTGTAGACAGTGTCAAGACAACAATCAAGAATCGGCAAACAAAAAACATGCTACTCTTTCATCTTTTAGTGGCTTGTTATTAGTTTATGGTGTAATGTACGTAAGGGCTTTTAAGGGCCCTAGTTGTTTATTTTGTTTAAGTTGTACTCGTAATGTGTAAACTCTATTTTAGTTAGGGGGATGAAGTTGTTGTAAATTTGTAATAACAGAAAGAGGGGCTGTGAATTAGACACATTAGCAACATTTGACAATTAGACATTTATGCTAAATTAAAAATGTATAGGGATCACAAATAAAATTTCAGTAGACTTGCATAGGGTGTAAGTGGATTGAGAAAAGTCTAAAGTCCAATCCAGTCCAGTCCAAACTTGTCGGACTGGATCGGACTTGAAATTTTTTGGATCGGACTCGGACTCAAATTACCAAGTCCAATTATTTTGGACTGGACTTGGACTCAACCTTTTGGAGTCCAAAAATCCAATTAAGTCCAAAGTTTTAAGATTTTATTTATAGATAAACATATGTAATTTGAAAACTATTGTGAAATATGTGATTTTTAGGTCTTTATTTACTATGTGCAACAAAAAACAATCAAATATTACCCTATATATAAATCCATCAACCTCTGTCTCTTTCCCTTTCTCTCATCGACTGTGATGGTCGATTATTGAGCTTTAATATTTTTAAATTTTTTTTTTTTTTTTAAGAACTGGAACCTTTTTTTGCTAAGTATTTAGATGTGTAAGACATAGTGTTACTTCCAATTATATCTATTTCTCAATGGATATTTTTTTTCCCTTTATGCAAAAGTGACAAGTAGTTATAGGTGTTAAAGTATTTCATACCCAAATTTTAATACTCGTAAATTCTATTTTATGTGTATTATTTGCATTCTTTTTTGAATTTAGTATTATTTTCATTTATGTTCAAACCAGTTGAGTTTAACCTTTTAGAAAAACATTAAAATAAAGTTTTTTTTCAAAAAAAAAATTGGATCGGATTGGACTGGATTCGGACTCAAGAATTTTTTTATAGATCGGACTGGATCTGACTTGAAAAAAGTTTGGATCGGACTCGAACTCAAATATCCAAGTCCAAAAAAATTTGGATTGGATTTGAACTTGGCAAAGTCCAATCCAGTCCATCCAATTTACACCCCTAGACTAAGTAGACTTGCATCAGTTTCTCGTAAAAAAAAAAAGGTTAACACTTGTAGTAATTGCTAATTAGAAAAGAGTCATTCCGTTTGATTTTACTCATTTAGGTCCATACTCTATATGGGCCAAAGCCCGAAAGCAGCAAATCAACAACTCAACAAGGCAGTCAACAGATTTTATTGGACCGAAGACTGAGTTCCAACTTCCAAGCTCCCAACGATTCAGCCCATGCGTGGGCTTAGTATGTTCAAAATGTTTGTTGGACCTCTAAAAACAAACTTTTTTTTAAAATGTTTGACACTGGTTTTACCCGAGGACTACTAAACATGGCCTGACAATTAATTAGTCCGTTCGTTTTAGAAGGTTTGACATAAGACATTATATCATGTATGTTCAAATCATAATCAGTATGTCCATATCAGAATTGATATTTCAATATCATATACGTCTAGATCAGAATCGATCTATCCAGAACAAAATCGACCTGTTTAGAATAGAATCGATTTTTCAAGATCAGAACCAATATGTCCAGATCATAACCGATATATTCGGGTATGTCCATATCATAATATTAATACAATATTTTATGTCAATATTAATAAAATAATTCAAGTTAATGTTAATAAAATTAATTCATGTTAATACAATAGGTGATTTTTTTTGTATTTTTCTCATTTGTTCATTAATACAATATTTTCACGTTAATAAGTTTAATATTTTAAGTGTATGTATAATGTATATATACTTAAAAAATATTTAGATGAATAATTCAAGGCCTATCTAAATAAAAATTATTTAATTCATGAGCACATTCAAATCAATAATGTGCAATTTACAATTAATAATATTATAAATTTGAATGAATTTTATTTTAAGAGTAATATTGATTATGAGTATAATCATTTAACATATAAATCTAATCTAATATATATATATAATTAAAGCGGACATATTTGTTGAGCTATTAGTGTGCCGCCTAGGAAATCATTAAAATTCGTCCAATAAAAAAGAGATTTTTAATTTATTTTAGAATTTTTAAAAAACAAGTGGCAGTCATAAGTAAATACCGATGAATTAGATATAAGATTTTGAATAAATTTAAACATGTAAAATTATCTTATCTTAAAAAAGATGGACTTTAGTTGAAATTAAATAAGTTTAGAATAAGATAAATAACTAGATTTTATAAGATAGTAAACCTCTTTATGTACTGAGTTACTGACTATGTTACACTTGTTTAGATTCTTTTTCCTGATTGATTTAATTTGTTCTTATAATACTTGTTTTGTTGGGTGAGATTCTTTTAGTTCGTACTAGTAAGTCGTATTAATATTTATTTGTTTGTCCAAGCTTAATATTTAGACTGAAGTGTACTCCGTATAGGGTAATTACTTTTTTGAGCGCTGGTCAAAGTGCAATTTACATATTTTTTATTTAAAATTTATTAATTGGTACGGAGTAAATACTTTTTTTTTTTTTTTTTTTGGTGTTACTTTTTTTTATTAATTGCTTCGTAATAATGTACATGTATACTATTCCATATAATCAAGGTATGATATATAACGAATTGCAAGCTCTAGATTGTTATGAAGTATGAAAATATGTATTATCTTTCAATTTTAACAGTCAAATTAGTATTACTCTTTCAGTATTTATTTAAGGGATACACTTGTCTTTTCCGGCCATATTTACTTAAGAGATACACTTGCCATTTTTAGTAACTTACCAACCCCACCATCTAATTAAATAATACATCTAATTTATCCTATGACCCACCATCCGATTAAACAAATAATTTCATAAACTCACCCCACCTCCCACCCACCAAAATGACATAGTCCCCACTTGTTTAATTATTAAAATATCTATCCAATCCCACATGCTTTATTATTTTATTTCATTCAATTCTTCTTCTTAATACACGTGCCTGACCAAGTGTATCTCTTAAATAAATACGGAGAGAGTACATATTATTCCTACTTTGTTCAACAATGTTCACTTGAATATTTCATTGCAGTTGGATATATACAACACGAACATATTTTATGAGGAGTGACACATAGTCTGTCATTAGAATCTGAGAAATAATATTTGTGATTTACTATATATAGGATTAACCATATACGTAGTAGGTAATAATTAGGTGCCATTCATGTAGAAATTTTAGTTAATTGTGCCACATAATAAAAAATTAATACTAGCCACATGGATAAATCATTACCATATTTATTACATTTAAAGACCCAACCATTCGGTATTTACGTGGTTTAGGCCCCGTTTAGTTCACCTTATTTCTCCTGATCGGACCTGGTTTGATCTGATCTGATCTGATCTGATCCGAATTTATTTTTTCTGATCTGATCTGATCTGATTTTTCATAATTAAGTTTAAACAAAAATCTACATTTATTAATATTAAACGACTTACGTGTAAACACAAATTTATAATATTGTTATTATTTATTTGACTTTACTCATGATTTAACTGTTACTTATATAAGATAGACCTAAACATGATTTAGATAGATCGATTATGATCTAGACATATAAGTTCTGATCTAGATATGACCTGTACAGATCGGTTCTGATTGGGGATGATACGTACAAATTTGGTTCTGATCTAGATATGATATGGACAGATCGGTTCTGATATGGACATGATCTATAAAGACCAGTTTTGATCTAGACATGATCTGTGTAGACAAGTTCTGATTTGGACATGATCTGGACAGATCGGTTTTGATTGAAATAGATCGATTCAAATTTGGACATAATCTGGACATAGGACATGATATAGACATGATCTTGACAAATCAGTAAAGATTTAGACATGAAATAGATAGATCGATCTGAATATATTGGTTATGATCTACACGTATGAGTTCTGATCTGGACAGATCGATTCTGATCTGGCCATGATCTGTGTATATCAATTATGATCTGGACATGATCTATACAGATCAATACTGATTTTTACATATCAGTTCTGATCTGGACATGATCTGTACAGATCAGTTATGATCTGTGCATGAGCTGTACATATCATTCTGATCTGGACATGATTTATACATATCAGTTCTGATCTGGACATGATACGTACAGACCAGTTCTGATCTGGTCATGATCTTTAAAGACCAGTTCTGGTCTGGTCATGATTTTTACAGACTAGTTCTGATATGGACATGATCTTTGCCGGTCATTTATGATATGAACATAATCTTACAGAGTCGATATCTAGACCAGTTATAATTTGGACATATCAATTCTAGTATGGACATGATATGTACAAATCAGTTCTAATCTGAACATATTGCAATTGGTTCTGTAAGGATCGAACATGATTTGTAAGGATCGGCTCTGATGTAGACAAGATCTTTGCAGATTTGAACATGATCTGGACATGATATGTACAAATCAGTTATGATCTAGATATTATCTGATCATACCAGTTCTGGTCTGGATATATAATGGTTATGATCTATAAAAATCAGTTCTGACATAGGCATGCCCTGATCATATCGTTTCTGGTCTGGACTTAATGGTTTTAATTTGGACATGATGAATTTGAATGTTTTGTTAATGTTTTTTTATGCCTTAAATAATAGATTTTAATTGCATCGACAACACCATTCTTTTTTATAAAAGCAATAATAATAATAATAATAATAATAATAATAATAATAACAACAACAACAATGATATAAATATATACCAATAATAAGAATAATAGTACTACTACTACTACTACTATTAATAATAATAATAATAATAATAATAATAATAATAATAATAATAATAATAATAATAATAATAATAATAATAATAATCTGATAATAATAATAATTGTATCTCGGCTCCCCACCAACTTCTTGTAGTTTACTTGATCTTTGTAGCTTGTTAAGCTTGTAACGTTTTGGTGGTTTCCCATAATAATAATAATAATAATAATAATAATAATAATCTGATATGGTTTGATCTGATCTGATCTGAACTTATTTTTTTTGATCTGATCTGATCTGATCTGATTAAATCTGAAATAAGTAATAAAGTCTTGAAATAAGGTGAACTAAAGAGGGAAAATAATGGGATAATTGACACTTATAGATAATTTAGAACACAAACATAATGAGTGAGTTGTGAGCATCTCTCCATCATGGAAAAAGTGTCACAAAAAGATATAGAAATATCAGAGACTTGGTTACTCAACAAAATTTCAAGGACCTAGCTCCTTCAAAGGTAGTTGTTAATCGTGTGTATTTACCTCAAATAATAAATACGTTTTAACAATCATATACTAATACCACTGATAATAAACAATACACCGAAAATCTCAGTTTAACAGCTAGTAAAATTATTTACAAAATAACATTAATTTACGACTACAATTCTGATTATATTCAAATATGATAAGAATTATTGAAATGATGACATATGTGAGCTTATTCGGTCAACGCAATTTAGGAAGTGTAAAAAAATTGTAATTTTGCCTAATTTTACAATTTGCTTATATAAATCATTTTAGGAACCATAAGTGATTTCAAAACTAAATTATAATTTATTGAATAATTAAATATAGAAATATTTAATTTTTGTATCACGATGTACCAAAAAATGTGCCAACCAAGAACAAAAGTAGAAAGGTAATTAATAAAATAAAAAATAAGACGAAATCCGTGCATCACACGGGCTTCAAAATTAGTAAGTGATAATTGTAGATTTTTATTTAAATCATAATTCTTAACAATTACTAGATCATATTTCATCCATTTCTATATAGTTGCAACACTTCCCTGAAATAGAAATGTCACAATAGTTGCAACACACCTTAATTGGAAACATTTTTTTACCCAAAGTTACAATGTTACACGTACGATGAAGTAAGTAATGTGACTAAAGTGGTTGTGGCCCACTCAAGTACCACTTTCATAAATATCGTGTAGAACCGTAGAAAGGTATGTTGCAACAATAAAAAAATCTGAGGAAATATCATATAAAATCAGACTAGAAAAAAAAAAAAAAAAAAACTACAAATCAGTTTACATTTAAAAAAAAGAAGGAAGTTCAAATTAGATCAGTTCATGAAAAAAACATTGAGTTAAATCAGTTCTTATTTTTGTGAATCGTGAAAAACCACTATGCTCCAATGATGATGTTGTCACCATTTATTTTGGAAGATCGAGGACAAAAGATGATGCGAATAATTTGTTGAGACCTCCAAAAGTGACAAAGATTTGTCAAGGCTAAAGTTCAAGAATGGTCGCAACAACAAATACGTCAATATAAGTGGGCCACGTGTCAAGTGGAGTTGGTTTCACCATAAATGGAACTTCATCATCCTACCTTAATTTCAAATTTTAACTAGCTATTTGGCCCGTTTGATGAACAGGCGGATTAGAGCATCTCTAATAGTTACATATAAGGACTAGCTTGCAATTTTCATAAAGTTTCTAGCTACTAGCCAACCATTGGAGTACATATGAACAATTAGCCAAGTTAAGCAAATTAGCTCTACAAAGCTAATTAGCTTGGAAAAAAAAAAAGAACGGACAAATTTGTTTATTTGATAAACATGTGAATTGAATAATAAAAATAAATTAAAAAAATTGTTAAAAGATTTCAAGCAACTTGCTTACCATTGGAGTAAAATACACATGAAAAAATAGTAGTTTGAAAATCTGATGTGGCATATGAAAGCAACTTACCAATTTACTTACCATTAGAGATGCTCTTATAGAATGAAGAAAAATGATTTTTTAATTTTTTTTTTTACGAAATAAACTCCTTTTTTTATATTTTTGTGTGGTTGTATTTCCCTTTGTTTCGCACACTTCGTTATTAGTTTTCACATTCATGTTACTACGTATATTACATAAAAATTATGCCAACTGAGGATCTCCTGTTTCTCGAATTAAAACTAAATATTTCGTACATCATAAACCATAAAATAGTTAATGAAATTTTGACGTTTTGGTCACAAAAAGAAGTTGATGCTCATATTTGCCAGCTGATGTAAAATTTTGCTTTTGTCATTAAAATTTAGATGCACCTGGAATCTCTAAAAGAGGTTCTATTGTCCTGTTCTCAAAGTCGTAAAACCGACTTATAATCTAGCTACTTTATGCCACTATGTGTATTCCACTTTTACCCTTAAAATGGTTGTTTACATCATATTTTCTAGGAAATGGTTGAACGAAATGTAGACTCTTAATGACTATCATGACGTCATTGCTGCCCACTTAAAGTTATTAATATTAAAGACAAATGACATTCCCATGTCGTAGAACATAAAAATACCCTTGGATGCACTTTATTCAAATTAGAACCATAACAAAAATGGGGAGATAGCATGAAAAGATATCATTATGCTTAAAATACAAAATTTACCTCAACTAAAATAAGATTATATAAAATCAATTAAGAGAACCATTGCACTGATTTCGATCAATTTTAGATTTGAAGACAAAAATGCACCCAACTTGTAAATTTCCTGGAAAAAAAATTATAAACAGAAGATTAAGATTGTTGCAATGGAGGAAAGCAAAGAAGATGAACCCGAATGAAAATCGGTTCTGGGTATAAAAACTAATTACATCCATAAACTCACACCTTTTCAAATTCATCCATTTATTAATTGATTAGTTAATTAATTAATAATTTTAAAATTACTAAAAACCTTTTAGTGAAAGAATAAATGAATTTGAATGAAATCATATGAATTAACTATGTCATTGATTTTGAAGGTTGAAGGAAGTTTGGGAGATAATGAAGGTGAATCATTTTCCATAAATCGTTGTAGCATCAGGAAGTTTTTATTTCTTTTATATAAAAAAGAAAAGGAGATGCCACGTGTCATGAATGAAATTTAAAATTTTGAAAATAAAAAGAGGAACAAATAGAGGAGATGCCAAATGTCACCATGTTATGAGTGGTTTGGGTTTTTAAATACTAGGTATTGATTAATAATTTTAAAATTACTAAAAACCTTTTAGTGAAGGAATAAATGAATTTGAATGAAATCATATGAATTAACTATGTCATTGATTTTGAAGGTTGAAGGAAGTTTGGGAGATAATGAAGGTGAATCATTTTCCATAAATCGTTGTAGCATCAGAAAGTTTTTATTTCTTTTATATAAAAAAGAAAAGGAGATGCCACGTGTCATGAATGAATTTTAAAATTTTAAAAATAAAAAGAGGAACAAATGGAGGAGATGCCAAATGTCACCATGTTATGAGTGGTTTGGGTTTTTAAATACTAGGTATTGATTACTCCTACGTATTTTTTTTACATTTATCATTTTCGGTCGTATTTTTATTAGGAGTGATACTTTCATTTTTAATAACTTTTCTACATCACCTTTTAGTTATTTAATATGTTAATACTACTACAAATCTCGCCTTTTAGCGCGCTTTTTAAGCTGTTTTTCGTCGCAAAAACGCGTCGAGAGATTAGCCCTCGTCGCTTTGCAGAGGCGTCGAGAAAATTAAAGTCGAGAATATTTTCGACACTGTTATGCGACGAGAATGGTGACGCTTTTTGGCGACCACCTCTTTCCTTCAACGTCGAGAATCTCGACGCTTTAACGTCAAGATATTTATATTAGCGTCGTGTATACCTATTTTCCCGCCTCGTCCCACAATTACCTATTGCATTTCTCGACGCCAAAAAGCGTCCAGATTTTTTTGCGGGTGCCATAAATCTAAATGAACCCTCTATCACGACATCAATAAGCGCTTGGATTTATTTGTATAAAGCTTTTTTTTCCACATATACAACCAACATCAAACTATTATACAAAATTAAAATTCAATAATGATAACTAACTAATAACCAAAGAAGGTCGAAATGTTGAATTCTATTCATTATTAATGACATAAAGTACAAAATAAGGCTTGATAGAGTCTTACAAGGATTCTTTAGTAACAACAAGTTACAACACCATTATAATATTGTATACTATCAAGGCATACTTCCTCCAAAAAAATTTACATTAGAAGCATTGAGAAATTAAAATTAATTAAAGCTTCTCTCGTTTTCAAGAAGTGATGCAGTTTCTCATTATTTGCGTATTTGGACCTACTTGAATAATCTCTATACCAGAACTTCTCTGTATTATGGAGCCATATGCAGCCGGGATAGACGAGACTTGAATCACATGGTCATTCATCTTTAACACAAATCTCATAACTTCACCCTGCAAGTAATGAATTAATTTTCAACAGCCATAATAAATTATATTGAATTTTCAAGGAATTGGCCAACAACGTTCAAAAGCATTTCAGTACCTTCTGAACATTTTGGGCAGTTTTTGCATAACACTCATAAATATCAATCCATGTCCCTTGGGGAAACTATTCACCTTCCATGGTCACAATTATACCTATAAGCATGATTGTCATGTTTGCATTAGTGTGTTGCCTTGCATCCTCCAGCCACCTTGCAAGGTGATTAAAAATCTCCCTCCTACACAAACAACGAGGTTTCATATACTTGGTAGATGGTATTATAAGCCATATTTGTCTGCCAAATTAAGCATTTTAGAAGAAAAAGAAAGGGACCAATTCCTTTTTTGTAATACAAAAGGCCACAATGGCCACATGATCTCCATAATTTACAGATTAACAAGCCCCGGCTTTACAAAACCCCACCAAATTTTTCATACATGCCGCTGATGTCTCTTTACTGTTTTATACTAATTTCAAACAATTGCTATGTCAAAAAAATTGTACACAAAGTATTCAGAATACATGTTCACACCAGGAATTCCTTTTAAATTTTCTAGTATTATCCTTCAAAAAGTGGAGATTCTACTCAGGAAGAGCCAGGCAAACAAGAAAAAGCCCAATTTTGAGTACTCAATACTCTCTACAAGAAGTAAGCGTCAATATAGGCACAAGTATCTGTACAGACACTGATGAAGTTACCCATACTTTACTAACAAACATAGATTCAGCTTTTATAACAACAAATTTAATACCTTAAACGCAGTTCCCGCTCTGACGCCACGACGCCACTCATCCGGAGTCTCTTTTCTACCTTCCAACCAGTGGGTAACCGAATTTCATTTTCTTTCACATGCTAAATATAGGACACCAATCAATTAGTCAAAAAAAATACAGTGCAAAAGTTTTGCACACATGAAATTGACGGTCATCAAACTCACATGTGTTTCTATCTCTCCTGATCTCTTCTCAGCAAGCTCAGCAATGTGTCGAAGCACCTCAGGTTTTGAATATAATTTTTTACGAGTTTTAGAATTGATGTAGACCTATAAATCAGGCAACAACATTAAAATCTGAGCAAGTGTAGTAGATCAACATTTACAGATACAAAGAAATGATTCGTCTCCATCTTCAAACTATTAATACTCCATCATACATAATATTATAGTAACAGTAACATATTATACCATAAAATCAACCAAGCAAAGCTATTGTGTCCTTACAAACAGCGAGAAAATATGAAACCAAGAGGCAATATTAGTGATAGGGTGGCAATGATTTCCATACTTAAGAACTACAGAACGGATTTGAGGAAATATACATTTGTCTCAATTGGAGCTTTGTTATCTCGTCTTTCAGACTATCAATCTCCTTCAAATCTTCTCCCTGCAAATAAAAAAGAGACCCTTAGAAAAAGAGCATAGTTCGATAAGTGAGGCGTGTTATACAAAGTAATCAAAGAACTGTCTAGTAGGCCATAATCAACAGAATTCATGCCTAACATTAACCAGATACTTAAAAAAAGGATCTAAATTATACAATTATGTAACAGGGAGACATTTTTGTAATCATCAATCAAGTATGAAAATCTAAAAACAGAATTTGAGTTTAGACCCTTGTACCTCAATCACGAGCGTTGTTTTTCCAGTTGTGACATCAGAAGTTTCCTGAGCATTCTTGTACCTCGGAAGAGTTCTTTCATGCTGCGCGTAATTAATTAAAACACTTAAGCACATAGTGAATCAAAGAACATTAAGAATTAGTTTATTATATCAAAGGAACAACACATTCGGCATCAGTGATGTTGCTGTGAATTTTCCGGAGAGCTACAAATAATTTGTTACAAATTAACTGATAGAATAAATGCTAAATATGCTAATATACATATATTCTATCATTAACGTTGGACCTCCCGTCAAAAAAAAAACCTTGGACCTAAAAGCATAACTAGCTACATACATAAGCTATCAAGTACCAACGCGCAACTCATATATAATTATATAAACCACTCTTCTTTCTCATGACCCAAATAGGACTTCAATGCTAACAACTAAAATGTATTGAGATCATTGAAAACAATTCGCCCCTTCTCTTTTCATCAAACAAACTAAAGCACAAACACATGCACAAACGAAACAAATGCACCATTACGCTGCCAAACAACCCATGGGAAATTAACTTGCAATACAGGGAAATTATCTCAATAATCCAAACACTACAAATTAATACAATTCTATTTAATTTAATTTACAAAATACAAAAACATAAACAAGATTGAACAATATAAATGGATTAATTGAAAAAAGAAGAGTTAAGAGGACAATACCATGAGAATATGAAGATGATGACAAACTCCGGGACCGACAATAGAGACCAGCGACACTAACAGTACCGGAGGGAGGCGGCAACGACCACCGGAAACAGTAGTGCAGCACGAGCAGCAGCTAGAAGGAAAATAGGGAACAAGACTAATTAGTGTCGTTGGAATTGAAATGCAAATTCTTTGTTTCAATTTTGGCATTTGCAAATTGCAATCATATCAAACCATTATAAACAAATAATAATTAAACAGCAAATTAATCAGAGCATTCACTTTCACATTTCAATATTATCTATTCAATGAAATTAAACCAAAATCAAACAATATCCCTCTTGTAAAAGCAATCAATTACAACAAAATTGCTCAAACATGAAACTCGAACAAAATAAAATTTCTTTCTAATTGTTTCAAACAAAAGTAATTGCAAAATCGGGATAAGAGCGAGAGAGAAAAATTACCAACTCTAGCAGATCTTGAGGATTGGAGGGATGAATAGCTTATCAAATTGTCTGAAATCCTATTGCTGAAACCGATAAAATATGTAAGCGATCTGAACTAATCATTAAGAAACACCGGCAAATATGCAAGAAATTTGAACTAATTTTCAAGCAATTCGATCAAATCAACAACTCAAACTAAATCGAATTTCGATAACAGTTAACCTAATACTGCATATTGAAACAAATTCGCCAATTTAGAAGTAAAAATAAAACATATTAATGTTTAATCGAAGAACAAATTTGCCACATACTATACGAATCAAAGTATGAATCACGAAATTCGAGCCAGAAAAACGATAAACATCCACCAATTGTAGAATAATTGCCTTCGACCTAATTAATTTTAGGGAAAAAAATAAGAGATTCATACCGTCAAAGAGATTTTAGAACACATCAATTTCTAGGGTTCTAAAAAATTTGCAGAGAAAAACTACTTTTTTTAATCTGGAGTCAGAAGAGAATGGAAAATCAAGTTTGATCAGAATCAAATCGCTTAAAAAGGAAGATGAAGGATTAAAAGAAACTGGGGAGGAGAAGATAGCATCCCTCATTATCTGTACAGGGGAGTGCAAATACTGCAATTCATTAATTTCGCCCCCTTTTTTAGTATTATTAAAGGGCGCCCAACTAATTTCGCCCCCCAAATGATGCGGAATACCAAAGAAGGCAATAAAATAAGGTCGCCCTATTTGTTCCTATCAACAAAGACAATAAATTTCGCCCTGTTTGATTCATTTTATCGGGACGATTTTACTATTGCCTTCCTTTTTACAAAAAAATTGCCCTCTTTGCTTCTGATTCTTGTAGTGTATAAGCTGAACCTAGTTGGGTCCTAATCAGTAGGCGTAGGGTATATAATAATCCTTCAGTTCCACCTCCCCTTACCCAAAAAGTTGAATACTACCCAAACATTATATTGTTGGTTAATGTCATAAACAAGATACAAACATACAAGTATCGTGTAACTTAAGCTTATACTTCGTATTAAAATGGATATGAAACTAGATAAGCAGCAACCTGTTCTTGGCATATGGCATAACTCCTTGTGTCAAACAGATCATACCTAGCTAGCACTTAACGACAGGGACATGAATAAGAAACAATCAAGCAGCAACCTTAATCCATAGACACAAGTACTAGTATTAGTAGTAGTATTAGTATTAGTATTAGATGTAAATTTCTTCCCCTTTCAGCTAGCTGCTCCTGAAATTTACAACAACAACTTACTATATGTAAGTGGTCATATTCATTCCCCTGTATCCCTGTAACCCATTACCCGTGTGCTTTAGCAGATAACATTATTTACTTATATCATACCTTAAAACTGACAAACAAGGCCTTCCTACCAACAATATATTAAGGGGGCGTGAATACCAAACTCCACTAGCCGTGACCAATTCCTCAATTGTTTTATATCATTGACCTTTTGCAGACAAACTGAATTAACAACCATACTTGTTTTACACCAATCAGAATCGTTGTTAATTCAGATTTCAAGTTTTCCTTGTTAACTCAAGACAATAGGATTCTTTGGATATTCTTCAAACTCCAAAAACTACATGCAGAGGTGGTGACAAAGAAGCAATTAATGGAGAGGTGTAGATCATATGACAATTCACAAAACTAAAAAGACGAGGACTTCTAATTCTTAAATACTGAAACCCAAACGTAATAACTGAATTTCTTGTGTGCACCTTGAGTTTAACAGGATGTGAGGCTCTCTCAAGCAAAGTATCTTCTTAAAGTACTCCAATTCTCAAATTATCTACCACGTTCTTTCAGCTTATATTTTTTTTTTGACAACCCGTTCAGCTTATATTGATATGCCCTTATAATCACAAAATTAGATTATCCAGCAATAAATATTATATACCCAAAAAAAATATAACTCCAATTCTCAAATTATCTTATCACTACTGAATTTGAAATATAGAGTAACAATTGAAGGATTACGAAAAATGCAGTTTCAGCATTTGTAATCAATGAAACTATAAAAAAAAGGACCAGACATCAAATACCATATTCTTTCACATGGAAAAATAAATCACCCATGAATTTTATTTGATTCCCAAATATCAAAACCCTATATTCCATCAAAACTTAAATTCGATTCAATTTTTAACCCCCTATATTTGATTCAATTTGTAACCCCCTATATTCGATTCAATTTTTACCCAGAAAGTCAATTTAAACCAAGATTTAATCACCAATAAAACCCAGAAAAAACAATTTAATGGGTTCCAAATTGAAATTGAAATTGAAATTAGTTGTGAACTGACCTGACCATCATGAAACTGTGATCTAAGACTGGAATAGACCGCTCGGTCATGGGAGAATCGGGAATCTTCGAAAGCTTGCTGAACTATGAAAACCATCAAATAGATTTTCTCGTATATGAATCATGATAATAGTAACAAACTAAATTAAGAAAATTTCAAGGAGATGAAAAGAAAGAGGAAAATTGATTGTAAGGACTTACAAATGTAGATCTCGGACTTTCAAAGTGATAGAGAAAGAGGAGAGAAGTATTAGTTTAGGGTTGAGAAGAACGAGGACTGTGAGTGGAGGCGGTTCTCAGTTCTCACACAAAAAAAACACGCGGGCTTCTAAATATGACCACGTGCTGGGCATGTGTCTATTTAGTTGTATCTCGACGCTAATAGTAGACGGGAAATAGGAAGGCGCATAAAACCGTCGACAAAACACGCAAATCATAATTTGATACTGACAGTACACCTTCAGCGTCGAGGACTTGGGGTCGAGAAATGATGTGTTTTGTAGTAAATTAGTTTTCTCTAGAGACCACCACTACAATAAACTCCTTATCTACTTTGATTAAAATATTTTCTAGCATATTTTTCTATTTGTTTATTATCCCCTTCCCCACTTGTTTTATTATTTTTATTATATTCAACTCTCATTCCTTAATACGCGTGTCGGTTAACATGTGACTCCTAATAAAATGATGATGGAGTAATAACTAGCTCTCTTGAGCCTGTGTTATAGTGTTTGTTTACCCGACCGTCTTTTAAATAATTTTATTGACGACTTGTGATCTTAGTGAGAATATATGATTTAAATAGAGGTGGAGATTGAAAGTATATATAAATATTAAATGGTGAATTGATTTTCAATATTAAAAGAGTAGATGGAGCGGAAAACACTGACCAGATATATTGGACTACGACAACTTTTGTGTAAGATCGCCTTATCGAAAAAATCACTTTAATTGGTTAACTAATTGACTCCTTGCTTAAATAATTGGTTCCCTTATTTAACTAATTAGTTCCATTGTTTAACTAATTGGGTACAGTGCTTAACTAATTGGTTTCAGTGCTTAACTAATTGGATGTAGTGCTTAACTAATTAGTTTTAGTGCTTAACTAATTGGTTTCATTACTTAACTTATATGACACCATGGTGATTTTATGTGTAAGACCGCCTTATATAAAAGTAGTAATTGGCGGCTATTGATGAATTGATGTTGAATGAGAAAAACAAAGTAGAAGAGGCGTTGAAGTTGTAAAATATAGCAAATAAAAAATAAAAAATAAAAACACAAATTGATGGATGAGAGGAGGAGATGACACGTACTCCCTCCGCATTTAAATAAGAGATACATTTGACCGGACACAGATATTAAGGAAGAACTAGTATGTAACCCGGGCGTTGCCCCGGGTTTTGACTTTTATTCGGATTTTTTTTATAAAATATGTGCACGTAGAGATGGTGTTATCATCAAATTACGGTGGTGACATAAGATTAGTGGCCGATCAACAACCTCCCCGATTAAACCCATATCCAAAAATCTAAACAAAGTCGGATCCTTTTCTTCAATGTAATAATTGTACATTTATGAATTAAGTAACCATTTATTTTTTTTGCATTCACTTTTATTCAATGTATTTTTTATTGTAAAACAAATATATAGGATTATATGGAAAGATATTACATAAGTTGTAGTTGGTTAAGATGGTAAGAAGTGTAACTTTTAACAAAGAGGTTTGGTGTTCGATCCTTGTTAGATGTTTTTTGTTGTAATAACGTGTCATGATGCTAATAAGTGGTGACGTGGCGTAATAAGGAGAGATCTACGTGACACGTATACATTCTTCAAAACGCCTTTTAATATATTAGTATAGATAGTTGAATGAAATAAAACAATAAAGCAAGTGAGGTTGAGGTAAATATTTTAATCAAGTAAAATAAGTGGGGACCATTAATTTTGTAGGGATGTGAGGTGAGGGGCCGGGGTTTATGAAATTAATTGTTTAATGTGGTAGTGAGTCATATGGTAAATTAGATATATTATTTAATTAGATGGTGGGGTTGAAAAGTTACTAAAAATGGTAACTGTGTCTCATATTTAAATACGGTCGGAAATGGTCGCGTGTCTCCTATTTAAATACGGAGGGAGTATATTTTAAGTGTATCGTTATTCGACGCCCGCATACACTAAAATCACCTGCGGTTTTAACATGAAATGACACATTTACCCTTATAAAATATTACCCCTCTCTTCATTTTTTTTCCACATCTTTCACCCCTCCTCCTCCAGCAGGTTGCACTATCCCGCAAGAAGCCATAATTTCCGGCGAACTTACAATTCCGTTGGAAAACCTCTTTACTCCTTTGGCTACAATTAATTATCGCCGGAAAACGTAAGTAAACTAATATTTCTCGTCGGAACTTAATCCTACAACTTGACCAATACCCCTTCGTTGGCTGAGGTTCATAATTTCTCGTCGAAAAATTATGGGTTCAATGCAAATTCAAACAAAAAACAAAATAAAAAAAGACATTTTTTTAAAAAAAATCGAAATCTTCCCTTTGAAATCTCTCGCACAACCTTTGCGGGGGAAGCCATGACCGCTGCGCAAAGGCTGTGCGCCGACGACACGGAGCTCATGCACCAGATCTGCACGACCACCGCGTCGCCGATGCACACCATGTGCGCGGCGACCATGGCTTCCCCCGCAAAGGCCGTGCTCGTCATCCCAAATTTTTAAAAAAAATTAAATTCATACCTTCCGGCGGGTGTTGCTTACTCTCTCGTCGGCGAGTTTGGATAAGTGGAGGGCACACGACGGGGAGTTTGGTTCTGGGCAAACGACGAGTTTGGATGAGGGGAGGGCACACGACGAGGAGGAAGAACAAAAAAGGAGGACGAAACAGAGAGGCGAGGACGAACGGGAGACAGAAAACAGAGAGGGGAGGAGCAGTGAGGGAGGCAGAGCATATGTTCTAGGTTCCTAGAGTGTTTTTGGGTGCCCGAAGTTCTTAACAGAGAAAGGATGGGGTGGCCGGAGTTCTTAACAGAGAGGGGATCAAAGGTGAAGAAGGGTGAAGGGGGAGGGGTAAACTCGTACTTTAACATAATAGACGAGGGCGTTTTTAACGGATTAGGGCGTCGAATAAAAACCCCTATTTTAATCATATATGGTTTCACATTTTAAATACTAGGTATAAATTTAATATAGAACTACGAAATATATCAATCATATATATTTTTTCTTTTGGCGAGTCGAAATATATCAATTACTTGAATTTGGCACTTGGCTTTACATCCACCTTAGAGTTTCCCAAACTTAAAATCATTACTTATTTATCTTGCTTTCGTATTGTTTTTGTACGAGGATAATTCATGAATTACAAAATTACAACAATGTTTGTGTTACTACTTTTTATAGTTACCTTAATACGGAATTACCCATATTTTTTTTATTGGCTACGGAGTAGCTTAATATAGAGTTTTTATTATATTTAGAACGCCCTCATGAGGCTAAAGCTATTGTTGTTGAAATAGACAAGTACGTTTTCTTTCACGAACGTTTTGCTTAAAGCAAGTTTCATCACAAAATAGGAAACTAGGTGGAGCAAGGTACATAATAAACCAATAGACAATAGCTAGTGTGTTGCCTAAACCATGTTCCAGGATGATACTTCAAATGTTATGCCTAAACCATGTTCCAGGATGATACTTCAAATGTTATACGGAGTACTACATTTTATTTTCACATATGTTAGATTTGCAAGTTTTTTTTAACTTTATCGTGGCTGTGTTATGTGTTTTGTCCTTTCTAGTTTCTAGTAATGTTGTCTCTATTTTTTATTAATCATAAAATGTACTGTGATCAATTCTTAATGAAATTTAACAGTGCAAGATTATGAAACAAAAGAAAATATTAGTAAAATCAACAATCACTTTGTCTAACTTAAATATATTTGGGTGAATTAAAAAAGCACAATAAATAGACGATTGAGGTGGTTAAACATCCAATTTTGTTCTTGTTGGTCTCAGCTTCAACCGTGTGACATGTATACATGATTAGAAGGCCCTTGGCTTTACATCCACCTTTGAGTTTCACAAACTTTAATTTTTATTTTAATTCTTTTATATAAAGATAGCCGTTAAAGACAATGCGACAAATGATGTACATGAAATTCGATCCAGGTCTTGAGTACCACACCAGTCTTTAATTTGATTATTTATTTATCTTGCTTTCATTATCTCTAAATGGAGTACTTTTGTGTTGTTTAGTACGAGTATAACTCAATGATTACAAAATCACAACAATGGCCGTGTTACTATTTTTCATAGTTACTTTAGTGCGGAGCAACACATATCTCTTAAATGACTAGCCTAAATGCCTAATATAGGTAGTTATCTTTAGAACACCCTCAATTATTGAAGTACTTTTAATTTCCTTTCATGGACATTTTGTTTATGGCCAAACGGCCAAAATTTCATCTCTAAAGACTAAAGTTATGTAACTAGGTTAGCAAGGTGATAAACTAACAATTAACTTTGTTACATGATTGAATTAAACAGATTAAGAATCTTCTTTTGAAGGTCAAAAACATTAATTTCAACCTCACTCTTAATGTTCAAATTTTGATTGAGAGTTTATTGACATTTGTAGACCTTTTTTTAAAACCACACAAGGTACCACAACACAGAACTCTAGCAGTTGAAAAAAAGAAAACAAAGAACTCCAATTCTACTCATGATTTACGTATATTAGACCTGATCAAATAGCGGGCCGGGTCGGGCTGGGTCTATGCATAAAAAATCAGCCTGGTATGTTTGGCTGGGCTTCGGGCCAAAAAATTATGCCCAAACCTGCTATTTTTGGGCCTAAAATACCTGGCTTTTCGAGCCATTTCGGCCCGGGCCAATTTATAACTATAAATTGTATTTTGTGTTTCCCAAACCCATCCAAAAAAATTAAATTTTAGGGTCGGGTCGGGTTTGGGAAGAATCTTCCGATCCGGTTTGGGCCGATCTGACCCGAATTTTTAATTTTTTAGGGCGGGTTTGGGCAACACAAAACTACACTTTTTAGTTATAAATTTGGCCCGGCCTAAAAATAGTCCAAAAAGTCTGATATTTTAGTCCCGAAATAGCGGACTTGGGCACAATTTTTGGTCTTAATCTTGACCTGGCCCGTCCCGTCCCAACATAACGGCCTGAGTTTTATGCCTCAACTCGACCCGGCTCAAACCTAGGCCAGCCCGCCATTTGATCAGTTCTGCCTTAATCTAACTTATACCTTGTCGACTTATATGTCGTACTCACGAGTCAAACATGGGTAGTCCTTATCGGTGGTGAATCCTTTATGGTAATTGGTTAGCCATACATAATATACGTACTAGAATTATCCTTTGCCGACCTGCACCTAAAACTAAAACACCTGTGAAAAATCTGTTGGTAAAACAAAGGCCACAGCCCCAAAGCCAAACACACCCCCTATTAAAACTGCGCCTTTTCCTTCCTTTCCTTCCCATTACCCTGCAATTGCAAGATTCTGTAAAATATTTTAGCTTGATTTTCTCTCTCGTTTTCTTGGTGATTGATTAGCTCTTGTGGGATAAATGAACACGAACTTTTGATTGAAATGTGCTCAAAAGCCGAGCAATGGGATTCTCTGCTAATCTTCTCCCCCATGTTCCAGCTTCTTATCGCCGCCATTATTTCAAGGTATATATTCCTATTTTTACCCCCTTTTTTCAGCTGTTTGTTTCAATATTTTAGCTATATGATCTGTTTTTCATCTAATTTGTTGCAATTTTTCTCATTATTTATGTTATTAGTGACCCAATATAGGTTTAAGTTTTAAAGTTTTATTCTTTAATGGATTTGTGATTATGGATTAATTGGGATTTTAATTGAGATTATGGGGTTTTCGCGATTGTAGTGAACATTAAATTTGATAAGGATTTTACTATTATTTTGTTGGTATGCTCCTGATTTCGGGTTAGTGTTTGATTTTGTTAATAATTTGTTTGTAATTGGGTGGAAGTTGATTTGAAGTATGATGATGTTCGAGGGAAAATGGCGACTGTTTCATTGATCAATGGTGAATTGGTGATTGATATTATCCGGCCATAATTTAAAGGTTTTGGGTTTTAGTGATTGAATGGGGATTGGGAGAAGGTGAAATTTTTTCGTTAGAGAATTTGAAATTATGACATATCATTGGTCTAGAATGGGTTGTTTTGGACCTAATTGTGCTGTGATGGTTGAAGGGTTTGATGGAGGTTTGGTTGAATATTGAGTAATCTTTGTTGCCGTGTAAAGGGTTGTTAAGTGATCTGAAAAGTGAAAACACAGAGTATGTTCTATATCAGGACTTGAAGAAGAAGCAAATATGCAGTCGAAACACTCACCCTTTATTCCTCTCCCCTTCGAGTGGTGGCGAGTCTGGTGACTCTAGTGAGGACCACTGGTGAGTGGTGATTCCCAAAGTTGTGTCACCCTATCATAAGTCCCTTATATACCTGCCTTTTATTGGGGATCAATATAGGTGTAGGTTTGTAGGAGGATGGAGGCTTGTGCTCTAGGTTGCTCTATGAGTTTATGACCTTTGATTATGTGCTTTCTGTGAAGATGGTATCCTGCAAACCTAATAGGGTATCCAGAAAAGACTAAGCATTCCAATGCCAGGTTCTTTTAATTTAGTTCATTACTTTTGATGAGTCTGAGTGACAAAATTTTAGGGGTCATTATTTACCAACCTGTTCTTATAAGTTGTCCCTTTGTATAACAAAACAAAAATTTACCGGGATACACCACTGAATATATGATTCTGATCCGTCTAATTTTCTAGCTAAGTTTGTGCTTTGACATTTGTGGAATAAACTCAGTGCCGTTCTCCTAAATCTTTTGTTTTTTTATGCATCCCTGCAGTTTTGCTCTCTTAGGGTCCGTGAAAGTCACAGGTCATTATCATTTGTAACAACGACAAAGTGCTATGGTCTTCATGGCATCAATTCGATCTTGGGAGACAGGATATCCAGCATCAACAACAATGGGACACCTGAACCTGCAACGGCTCTCCTGGAGCGGTTGTTTGCACAGACACAGAAGTTGGAAGAACACTTGAATGGGAATTCTCATTTTTTCCAAGATGTTGATCCAGACTTTAACCTTGAAAATCTCGAGTCTGGTATTGAGGCTGCTCTAAAAGCCTTGAGGAAGAAGGAGGAGGATCTACAAGAAGCAGAAAGAATGGTGATGTTGGAACATGCTGAATTGAATCAAGCAAAGGAGGAATTAGAGCGTCGAGAGAAGGAAATTGCAGCAGCTTTTTCCAAACAGGAGAAATTGGAGGAGGAGTTACGACAGGCTAATTTGAAGTTAGTTTCACAGGCAAGGCATGTAGAAGATATGAAATTGCTATTGAAGGAAAGAGAACAGGAGATTGCTGCAGCACAGTCCGTATTGCTGTTGAAACAAGATGAAATGGATAAAATGAGGTGTGAATTGACACGAAAGAATGAAGAAGCTGCCAAGAATGCAATGCAGCTTATATCCAAAGCTCAGCTCTTGGACGAAGCCAACGACGTTGTGAAAAAGCAAGATATTGAAATTCAGGAACTTGGAAATGTTCTCCACGGAAAACAACAGGAGATGGAAGAATTGTTAAGTACGCAACAGCTTGAAGGAGAGAAGTTAAAGGCTGCGGAGACCAAGTTGGAGAAACAGACAATGGAGTGGTTGCAAGCACAGGAAGACCTCAAAAAGCTTGGTGAGGAGGCATCCAAGCACGTAGATGAGAGCAAGGAAACTATGAAAGATTTTAGGAGAGTTAAAAGGCTTCTTGCTGATGTGAGATCTGAGTTGGTCTCATCCCAAAAGTCATGGGTTACCTCAAGACAGAAAATGGAGGAACAAGAGCTGGTTCTTGAGAAGCAACGGCTGGAACTGGAAGAGCAACAGGAAACAATTGTGTCTTACATGAGTAGTCTGAAAAGTGCCCAACTAGAAATAGAAAATGAACGAGGAAAGCTCAGAGTTGCAGAGGCTCTGAATAAGGAATTTGAGCTGGATCTATCATTGAAGAGGGGTCTATTGCAGAATCTACTGGGGGAATTGGATGAGGAGAAGTGTTCTTTGCAAAAAGTAACCAGTGAAGTGTCTACTCTTCGAGAGGAGCTGAATATGAAGAGCAGTGAATTTGAAGAAAACAACAATCTTCTGGAAGTGAAGGAAAAAGAATTGGTAGAGGCTAAACTAGAAATTCAGCAGTTAATATCTGAACAGAAGTCTCTCATGCTCATCCTGCAAGAGAGAGACTTGGAGCTCAATACCGCGAAGAAGAGATTGGAGGAAGTGAATGCAGAGGTAGCAGAGCTAAAATTGCTCTTGAATAAAAAGGAAGATCAGCTTATCCTGGCCACTGGCATGCTTAAAGAAAAAGATGATTTCGCCGAGGCAATGCAGCATGAGTTAGATGATGCAAGAGTAAAGGCTTCTGAAGCTGAATCTGTTGTTGGAAGAATTGTAGATCTGACTAAGGAATTGGTAATCTCAACAAAGGAGGGAAGTCTCTACACATCAAGTGACTTGGAAAAGTTTCCATCTCAATTCTTAGGAAATAGTGGTGAAGATTATAGGTTACAGAAAATACAGCTGGAGGCTGAACTTGAATCGACTAAAGAGAATCTTAAGGCGAAGGAGATGGAACTTCTGGCTTCACAGAGGAAACTCGCAATCAAAGATGAGGAGCTGGAAATGGTACTTGAAAGATTAGAAGAAAAGGACAGAGAATTGAAAGAATTAGAGGAAAGGCGTAGAGATGCAGATGATTTGAATAAGCTCTCTATCTTGGCAAATGAGAGTGTAGACGACTTATCTATTGAGAAGCTTCAACTGGAAGCTGCTCAGCTTGAAGTCGAGGCTGCGACTAGTGCTTTGCATAAACTTGCAGAAATGAGCAGAGAGCTCCTCAATAAAGCTAGCTTGAGCATTGATTCTGATCTTGAGGTAAATGTCTTCCCTCAAAATGGGTTTGGCTCTGATTCGTGCGTGGTTGAAGAAAGTGTCCCTCTACAAAATGGGCCTGAACCTGACTCAAATTTGGTTGAAAGTAACGAGTGCCTAACAGAGATTACATTTGAAGTTGCCCGTCTTTCAGCTTTAACAGAAAGGTTAGTCCAAGAAGCTGGTGTTGTCAGTGCTGCAACCTAATAGCAGCATCGATTATTTGATTTTGGTGTTATGGTTGGTATTTGTGTGTAAATATGCATATTTTTAGAAAATTCAGATTGTTTATAAGTTGAAATTCTATTTTATTTTGACTAGAATACTGGTTAGTTCTTAGTAGTTTGTGGAATTGTGGTATGGCAGCGTTGTCTCATTCTTGTTCAAATGTTCTATTTGAAGTATTACAGACCCAGTACTTGTGCCAATTTAAGGCATCTTGTTCTGTTGAAGTCTGAAATTTGTGTGGTACCTCTGTTTTTCCAGCTTACCAAATACTCATTTGAGAATACTTGCTTTTTTTTTTTGCTAATTGCTATGGATGACGACTAACCTTGAACTAATTTATCTGTTGGTACTCTGTATGATTATAGCCGAGTTGGTGTTAGCTAGCTTCGTTGGTAAAGTCATGAGTCTGTTGTGTGTTTGTGGGTACACGCCTACGTTTATTTAGCTTTATTGGTGAAGTCTTTTGAAATCGTGTTTGCAAAGTTGCTGTCTTTGCTTGAACTTCATTAATCTTTTTCACCCATGGGTGTCAATTCCAAATCCTAAAATCGAACTATCATTTGTGAATTGATGTACATGTTAATTAATTTAATGATATGAAATCTGTTGTTAGATAATCTCAGATAGCTTTTAAAGTACCCAGAGCAAAATAAAAGATCTGAGAACCAGAGACAAGTTTCACAACATAATAACCACACTTTGATACTGTTTTATAAACTTAAATTGCACATAAAAAACAGGGGAACTACCAAGCTTATGACAATTCTAACGACGGTCTTAACCCAGCTCAAACCCGGGTAACTTTTATTTAAACTCTGGGAATTCCGTCCTTACCCGAGCTCTTCAATCCAGCGGTTACATGGGAGTAATATTGGGAGTAATACTGGGACTAAATTCGGGTAAAAATTCGGGTATACTCCATCCCCACAGATCATCAACAGGAAAGATCTCAGACAAAGGCAACTTCAAAATGGTAACATCTCCAAAGATAGGATGAGGAAAACCTGGAACATTCAAGGTGTGATAGAAGGGACGATCTGCAGAATTACCTATGATAACTTGGTCTAAGATATCAGTAAATATACGAGCACAGACATCAGTAAGGTAGTATTTAATACCATTTACAGTAGCAGGTTTATCTGCGTGCATCATGTCTAAAGGAATGTTATCCCCCATGATAGCTGTAGTGAAGGGTGTTTGGGTAATAGCAGGCATGGGTTGATCAGCAGCTAGTGAATTCAAGCACAACCTTGCTTCATCTGCTACCTTGTTAACAACAAAGTTTGGTGCCCTTAAAAGCCTTGTAACAAGGCAAGGGAGACTGTTGTCTTCCAACCAAAACCAGAATGCCATTGCTAGCATTGTTTCTGCTGGATCGCGAGATAAGTGCATCACTAAATGCACAAACAAAGAGCGATCTACAGCGTGATATTGGTGAAGATCTAAAAGGGGGATGCTTGGCATTGTTTTTAATCTTTGAGCAATGATGGATAGATGGATGGATGGATGGATGGTTGTGAGAGTTAGATTGTCTAGCACTAGCAGGGGTTAAATAGAGGGGGAGATATATATGTAACGTTTATTTCAAATGTTAGACCTGTTGCGTCTTACAGTATAAGCTGAATCTAAGGTGTTGTTTGGTTGGCATAGGAAGTAAAATTTTGCATAAAATGCAAATTCATAGGAAATGAGTTCTTTAATAGAGGAGGATCTGTAACGTTTATTTCAAATGTTAGACACGAGGTAAGTGATTCTTAACTCTTGAATACATCTTGCAGTACAAGCCAAATCTAAGTTTCACGCGTAACATGTTGATAAAAACAGCTTATCTGGAAGAAAATTTAAGATTTCAACGATTTCTGTTCTATTTTTATGCGAGAATCCGGCTAAATCAACGGAAAAGGGGAAGTTTTTTATTTTACATTTCATGAAAATTGAATAAGCATAATTTAATGTACAAAGAATGTAAAAGTAGAAAGCCAGTTAATGAAAGAGGCTTGTCTACAATCTCTCAAATTAGAGAACTTATTGTACATTAAAAAGCAAGCCTAAGATAAGTTTAAGGGTTTAACACACAACACATTGATAGGGAAAAAAAAGCTTTGTGTTTGGAAGGAAGTTGAAGATTATTCACAATATTTTAAGCGAAAATCTTGCGAAAGTAATTTCAAGATTATCAATATCAACTTTTAAAACTTTAAGCGAAAATCACGCTGAAATGACTTTAAGATCATGCACAATGTACGTTTTATGCGAGAATCTCGTATGAGTAGTTTCTTTTTGTTGTCTGTGTGTGTTTAAGACGGGCTACATGCCAAATTGGAAAATGCTAGAGAACTATCAAGACATAAATGCAATAGCATATAGTATAATTTTCATGCTAACTATTTTTTCGCCCGAGTAACGCTCTAAATTATTTCGCATTATATTATTGTGAATTTAAAATTTATTCAAAAATAATATTTTTTTAATATATTCATATACTCGTATTCAACAGCCGGTACTATATTATTAGTATACATTTTTTTTAAAAGGACATGTAATGTGCACTTTCAAGTAAAAAAAAATATCATAAATGTATTTTCTATGTATTTGTCATTTGGTTGTTTAATTTGTGTGGAGACTAAGAGTGAGGATAATAATATGTAACGCAATGAAGAATTTCATTTGAAACACTCCATACTTCAACGACTATATATTTACAGTTTACGTTGATCACTATCAAGAAATGGTCCCATGGTCTAGTGGTTAGGACACCAGACTCTGAATCTGGTAACCCGAGTTCAAGTCTCGGTGGGACCTAATTTTTCAATATTTTTTGACATTTCTGGTTTTTTGAACCCTTCATTTTGCGCTACTGAGCTCCATTTCTCGTCTCTAGAAGGTTGTTTTCTTACACAACAGTCAATGGCCTACAGAATGAAGTTGAACTAACATTGCGTCACTGTCATTAAATTGTTACTGTCTTCGAACAATAGGTTTATGACAGCATTCATTACATAGACAACCTGTGGTGAATTCTTGAGTCATCATTTTCTAGACTACATACAAAACTCGATTAAAACAGACATTTTTAGATAAATAAATAAATGGGACGTGATTAAAATAGGGCGTATTTACAACTTTACATAGATGGAACTGAACAAGTTGATTGAAATAGACATATTTACAAATATGAACTGGAAAAGGTGTTATGAAGTGATCCCCAGAAGCGGAAGCTATACAGTTTTTAAAAAGGCACTCCACACTTCTAAGAAGATCGATCTGTTCAGCTGAGAAAATAGAAATAAAAGGATAGACAGCTTGGTTGATGAATGATGATCGCCTCACACCCGCCGTTGTAAAAGCCATTTTTACAGGTTAAAGTTACAAATTATTATTCTCTGAAAATTATTTAGTCCACAGAAGGGGAAAACCAGGCTGTGATTTGCCGGAATCATCAACTACCTGATCATCTCTTTCTGCAGTTTTCTCTCTCTTCATGTTCGGTTTAGCTATCTTCTTCCCAACAATAAGTCCCACTTTCATGGCAGTAAATAGACCTAAAGCAACAAGAAGAGGTCTTACAGCCCAGTGGATATCCTCAAAATGCTGATATTTCTTCAGGACTCCTTGACAGGAACTGAAAGAGACCACTTCAACTTCAGCCGGGTCAGCCAAGAACCGGTCTTTTTTCTGAATAAATGGGAATCTTCCTGGAAAGTCTACTGTAAGACACCCATTTGGGTGAATATGTATGATCTTCCCGGTAGCCCATGTTTCCCTCTTCCTTGGCCACTCAAAACGAGGTTTAAAGACATTGGCTTTAACTCGCACAAATTGGCTCACGTGATAAGGCTTCGCCATCTGGAGCTCCGAATGTTTACCTTTCCATAATGTTTCCAATCCAATGAATGCAACAGCTGCAGTTCCATCACGGTGTATGGAATAAAGGATTCCAACTCGTGAATGCTGTTTTTGCTCCTCCCTTAGACGCACCCAATCTCCAGCAGCAAAGCCGTGGGTGACCCGCTCTAATGTGGATGTCCGGACTCTTAGTGGGTCGTGGATTCCTCGTACCCTTACTAAGACAGAGGCATCCTGATCATTATTACTGCCTTCTAAGCCAACTACTTTTCCCTCTGGAATAATCATGTTTTCAGATTTGGAGGTGTTTGGTGCCTTTCTGGACCTCACTATGTCCCCTTCCTGAAGAGTATCCTTCGAAAGAAACCACTCGGTATAATAGTGCTGGTTTGGCCTGCCACTATTGGTTTTACTCCTCAGAATAAAAGTTGTCTCGTCATTCATAATTGCATCCTGCGAGCTGCAAATCACTACAGATTAAAAAAGGCTTTGTACTATTCGACTTATTTTGACTTATTTCAGATAAAATAAGTTTTTTCCGGACATTTTCACACACAAATAAGTTTTTTTCAGATAAAATATAAGTTCAGACAAAATAAGACCAATAGAACGGAGCCGAAATGCAAGGATTCGCAACAAAGACTAGAAAAAGAAGATCTGGATGGCTCAAATTGCCAAATATCCAGAAAATATCGTATGCAACAACC
This sequence comes from Spinacia oleracea, assembly GCF_020520425.1. Classification (NCBI taxonomy): domain Eukaryota; kingdom Viridiplantae; phylum Streptophyta; class Magnoliopsida; order Caryophyllales; family Amaranthaceae; genus Spinacia; species Spinacia oleracea. The sequence continues at coordinate 107,311,179 of NC_079487.1, forward strand.
ACCACATCATTTCTCATATTTTCAGCAGGTGCATCCTTGATCCTTGTAAAATCTAATGCCCAATGTGCCAATGTTTTTTGTTTGAACATACCACAATCCTGTCCCCATTCTTGTGTCATCTGCAGAAACTAACAACGCCAATCCTCCTCTTTTTTTTCCCCTTCCCGCGCTTTTTGTTTACTTAGCAATTAGCATATTGACTTTCTAAAAGCAGACAGGTCGTTCTGTGATTGCTACAGATGTGAATTGCATTAGAATGAAGTTAAAAACTCAGTAATAAGGCTTATTCAGAAGCTAGAGAAAACCAAGCGAACATCTTGGGTGTAAGTCAGGTCCTAAAGAGCCAAAGATAGAGACTTTAAAAGGTTCTACAAGTAACCAAGAGATAAGTAGGTTTCAGGAGTAGTGAAACCATGTTTGCTTCCTTTTCAACCCTCTAATTCAAACTTCAAGAATTAATACACTAATATTAGCGGGGAGCAGATGAATATATATAATATTGCGCAGAACCAAGGGATTCTACAATGCCTTTTGATCAAGCTAGTCAAGCCTTGTGATGAAAAAGAAAATTTCTCGTCAATATTCAGAATTTAACCCCAATCCGCTTTCATAATAAATCGGGTTTTCGCAAGGTGATATTCCCTGGACTTTAACAGGAAAACAGAGGGATTGAAGGACAATCAAGTCATCTTATGCCTTTCTCTGTTGAAAAATACCTTGTATAGCTGTAAAATGGATCATCATTCAGCGCTTTTACTGTTTTACAACCTAAAGTGACTTCTCAATTCAGATTCAGCTTTACCAAATGTGGTTACAGAATTAAGCTACCAATAAATGATTCTTCCACAAGCTACTCAACTGAGTCCATCTCACTCACTCATGGATCTTCCTAATACATCATAAGCGGGAAAATGTCAGTGATGGCTAACTGGAGTAAAAATCAACCTTGAGACAATTCATTTCTCCCACAATGGAAACCCATAGCAGTTCTAGAAGGAACGTTGAATAATACTTAACTAACAGAAAACTTCTCAACTTCTAAGACAATCTTATCTATTGTAACAGTAAACTTCTCAACTTCTAACAAGGTCCACAATGTTTTTGCTTAACTAACTGTAAACTTCTAACACAATCTCATGCTCAGCTATCAAAATTGTATGCCATGCTTAGGTGCCTGAAAAGTGTAACAACTAACAAGCGGAATAAAAGCCCTAATGCCTTAATTGTTGAATATGTGGATCTTAACTTCAATTCCTATCTAGCGTTAGCAAGTGGTGAGTCCGCTCTCTTACTCCCATGTCTAACCCGTATTATGTGTCCGTACCCAAGTCGAGTCGATACAGGTACGTCTGGGGTAATGTGGGCCCATGGCGAGTACGAGCATCACAGCTATGCTGGATCAGCTAACCCTTGCCTTGCTAAGGGGATGGGGGAGGAAAAATCAACCAAGGGAAGTGACAGTGAGAAATTTCAGTGGCAAAACTGAGCCCACCAATTACCGAAAAATGGAAAAAGAACATTTCTTTACAGTGAAAAAGTCTAGTTGCGTGCTTCAACATTATAGGCAGGTTGAAATAAAATCCAAGTGATCATTTATAAAATTAAGAAAGAGTAGTTACTGCAGATATGAAAGTCAAAGGCATGATCTTAGTCCCTTTAAGCAATAATTTCACAGGCACATGAATCCAAATTGATTACTGACTCTCTTGCATGAAGCCAACTTAACTTAAAAGACGCAAATGTTGGAGGATCCCACTAATCACTACTAGTTCTCCTCTACTGTTTCACTAAAGTCTAAATACTCTAAAATCTAATGAAACCACTGTTTTAGCTGAATTTTAGGAACATTGACTTCCGATTAATAGAAAGCACTGGTTTCATGCAAGATCAGGTAAAGAACTAAAAATTTCATACTCCGTATCACATTACTCACATATACATTGGTGTCAAAAATTCCATCAGAAAAAAGAACCAGATTAGGACAAAGTTTAGTTTTCCTCGTAAAAAGGCAAAGAGGACTGACCTTTTGAATGCCTGCAAGATGTCTGTCATCAGAGGGCGATTTCGAAAGTCAAATTCAAAGCAACCAGATAGGACATTCTCAATCTCAGGAGGAAGACCACCTGGTATATGAGGTTTTTCTTGATTTAGAACAACTGAACGATAGATTTGCTGAACTGATCTCCCACACCAAGGTTGATCACCTGTCAACATCTCCAAGATACTGCACCCGTATCCCCAAGAGTCACTCTCAGATGATACTGGACCTCTTGCCTCTGGCTCCCACTGTTCGGGAGCCATGTAGTTTGGGCTTCCCATTCTCAGGGACATATCTGAGTTTGACAATGATAGTCCCAGAAGAAGATAGGGAACTCCAAAATCCCCTAATATCGCCTCATCATTCTCATCAAGAAGGAAGTTAGAAGGTTTGAGGTTGAGAACCAGAATTTCTTGGGAGTGCACTTCCATGACTGCTTGCGCTATGTTAATTCCATACCTACATATATATCAACATGCGATGAGAATAACTACTACAACGGCATCATATTCTCAATCTTTTGACTTTCATCGGCCACCTTGCACCTATATTACCTCAAGACATCAGGCAATGAAAGTTTCCCTCCTTTAGAACGAGCTAACTTGTCCCCAACTGATCCCTCATAGAATTTCATGACAATGCTTATCTGTTGAATTGCAACAAGGTGACAGATATGCAACAAGAATGCCTAGTTGACGCAGAATTTAAGTTTTTTCTAACACTAAATATATATATTCTTACCTTCCCATTTATAACTGAAATCCCATGAAGCCAACAAACTCCTTTCATTCCATGACACTTGGGAAGGATTTCAGTAAATTTGTCTAAAAAGGCTTTCACGCTATCTTCCTTCATCAAGTTCAGCATCTTTATTGCCACTTCATGATACTCATCGTAATCTTGAGCTGACCTGTGATGGGTTGCCAACCAAATATCACCAAATGGGCCCCTACCAATTCTGTGTCTGAGTCTCAATGACGAGGGATCAATCCATGGACTAGCTTCATTTGGTGTCACTGTAACAGTTCTCATATTATCAGCATCACCTTCAAAGATCACGAATTCAAATGGAGTGGGTTGCTTTGATACAAGTTGATCAGCCATGTCTCCTGGAAAAAGCAGACGTTGTAAACAGTCACTGACGTGTATTAGTGAAGATGAACCATATTAGGTGGAATCAAGCTGCGACTAAATATTGTTAAATGCGACAATACGTAAGCAAACGCATGCACTTAACAGAATATATTTATCAACTTATCCTGAAACACTTCAAAATGTCATCACTTCCCTAGTCCATAATAAATAATTAAAAAAAAAAACCTATACATCTGCAAGAATGTAACCTGTATTCTAGACATCAGAGTCTCAGGTTTTATCTGCTTTGTAGGAGACAAAAATAACAAAGAATTTGGCATGCAGAATATAAAATTAACCAACATTCATATACTTTCTATGAAAAAAGAGGGTGGCACAATTTACTGACAATGACCTGCAATAATTTCTCTTGCCCAGCAGCCCCAAGAAAAGACCCTGACTTGGGGCTACGAAAGTCACCTCAAATACCACTAGAACCAAGGAGAGTCAGTCCCTTTCTAGTTGCTTAGTAATGCAGAGCTTTTCATCATGTTTTAATCAAAGATAAGATTAACAAATAAACAACACTACATCAGTCTTACAGGAATTTTCAGCAAGCAAAACAGCAATATATTACAATGACAACAACTTTGCCAGATTCATCCAAATCAACACATTATAGAAGACTAGCGATAAGAGGTTAGGTTACAGGTAGCGTTGCCGCCAACACATTCTCTTCATCCAACTGAAAGATAAGGTCTTTAAGATCTTTCCACCACAGCATCACAACTAGCAGTCTATTACGTGTAAAGTTCGATAATGTAACAAAATGACTGAGACAAAATAAATCAACAAGTAATGCAGAGTTTTTTATAGCATGTTTTAATTATACAATACAAGGATCAACACATAAACCACACTACCTCAGTCTCACAGGAACTTTCAGCAAGTAACAAAGCAATATATTACATTACAAGCCAGCAACTTTGCCAGATTCATCCAAGATTAACCAAACTTCCTAGTCCCTACAACACGTTATAGAAGACTAACAATTACAGGTCAGACATAATGTTGCCACCAACACATTCTCTTCACCCAATTTAAAGATTAGGTCTTTAAGAACTCTCCTACCAAAGCATCACAATTTGTAAAATTCCATATTTCCATATATAACAAAATGACTGACACAAAACAAAACCAAGCCTAGAAATATAACTTTCTTGTTATTAAATAACACAGACAGTCCAATACTCCATGCAGAAAAACTCAGATTGAGCTTGACAATGGCATCGCAACTGGTGGTAATCTTATCCCAACAATTACAGCAGAGAACAACAAAAGGGCAGTTGATGAACAAGAACAGAAACCTTTGTAAACAATAGATTAAAGATTATACAGAAAGAGACTTATGCTAATGGCCTAAAGTAGACCCTGGTATGTCACAATCGAAGAAGGGACAATAATAGACACTGTAATTCTTGTTCCTTTTTACTGTCAAGGATTTTCGTCATGAAACAGAAACTGTAAATCATATTCACAATAAAAATGATCTCAACTATTTCTCAACAATAAGCTAAAGTTAAACCAAACCATAACATATTATCAAAATTTGCAATTGACAAATCATAAATCCAGTTTTAATGTGTCTCTCAGGCTCAATAATTTTTAATTGACTCTGTCATTTTACGCCAAAAAGATCAAAAATTGTAATTGAACAAATTATAATCACGACCCACATCATAAAAAGGAAAAAATTGACAATCCCATTTGCTATAACAACAAAAATCATCAAAATAAGAGATATCCAGAAGACAAAAGGCATAAATAAGGAAGAAAAACTCACAGGAAATGACAAAAGAAACGGCGAGTAATTAGGGAAATGAAAGGGGGCAAAGAAATGAACTCAAAATTGATTATGGGATTTTCAATAACAAGGAGAATTAGAGCAGAGAGTTGAAGAATAAGATGGCACTTCTTCCATGGAAATGGGGTTGAAAACAGTTTGCCAGTTTGGTGAAACGTCAAATACAAGTAAAATCGGTGGAGTGAGAGAGTTTCAGACTTCTCCTTTGTTAAATTGATGGATTTCCGAGGCTAAGGGAGAAAATTTATGAGATTAGAGTAACAAATTGGCAATTTTGGGAATATCAGGTGGTGGTTTTTAGCTTCGGGTGGCAATCTGGTAACATGCCACTACGACAATTGCTCATCATTCATCAAGTGGAAATTTTCTTTTTTCTTGGCCATCATAATCCCATGAAAAACACAGAAAATGTTCAAATGATTTTAATAAATAGGCCATCTTTTATATTTTTAAACAGTTAGATTGACTTTTTATCGCTTTTTATGCACGCGATGCGCTTGTAATTTATTATCATGAAATAATATAATATGTTTAGGTAACGGTTTGTTAGCTTTGTGAAACGTTAGAATTAGTAGCGTTTAAAGGTTACAGGTAACGTTTAATAAATTTATAATAAAGTTTTAAACAATATACTCCGCATATAGATTTTATTGTAATATTACAGTATCAACCGTTATTTTTACTGAAAACTCATACAAGTTACCTGCTACTTTGACAGCTAGCCGTTACCCGCTACTATTCACCGCTAGTTTTTCCGAACATCAGCATTTTTTATTCTTTATGTGTTTCGTTTTGGACGTCCCTCCTTACTATTTACGTTTTAGGAGCTTCGTGCTACAATGTCTAATGTGTGTTTAGCTTCCGATGTAATAAAACTTTGTTATGTTCACCTCATTTCCACTTATTTCAAAAAAAAAAAAATTAAGTTCAAATAAGTTCAGTTAAGTTCAGGAAAAACAAGGGTTATCCAAGTACAATTTATAACTAAATAAGTTTTAACAAGTTCAGATAACTCATTTCTTTCTCTCACTTTTCTCTCTTCTGCTAGGGTTTCACTTTTCTTTATCGTTTAGGAAATTAGACTATTTTCAACCCTTCTTGTTTTTTCCATCGTTTGTTCTTCAGGTTCTGGTTTTCTTTTTCTTTTTTTTTTCCATTTTCGTTGGTTTGTTCCTCATTTATTCTTGGGGGTTTCCTAGATTTTTCTTAGGTTTGTGATTTTCATCCATGGATGATAATTTTATTTATAGGGTTTCAATAATTGAAAATGTGATTTGGACTCATACGAGTTTAACGTTTATCATCAACTCGTCGATCGGAACAATTCGTGCCTAAATTGCGAAGGACTCTACTTGGAAATTAGATGTGGAAACATTGAAAATCATTGCTCGCGTCAAGTTAGAAGCGGTGGAGTACAAGTTGTGTTTTATGATGCAAAATAGTAATTGTTGTGATTGCAACAATTATGTATTTACTTTAGATATGTGGTATACAAATTTATTTTATCGTCATAGATGTCGTATGGTTGATTATTCATGACATTGTTCTTCACTGTAAAAAATAAAATAAAATTAGACATGGCTAAAATGATTTAAATAATCACTCGGGGCATCGCCCGAACCCAAAAACTAATCTATCTATACTATATATTAAAAAGCGTTTATAAGAAAGTTTACGTGACACGTGGCACTCTGCTTATGAGTCATCGTTCGCTCCATGTACATAAAATTGTCAAACATGTTTTGCATAAGGTTTGAACCCTTGACCTTGAGTTTAAACATAAAAGCTTTTACCACTAAGCTATTAGATGTTTGATGTTACAATTGCAAAAAAAATTATACATAAGCATATGTGAATGTCATTAATGTACTAACCCGGGGCATCGCCCGGGCCAAAAAACTAGTATCTAGTTAAATAGAGAACATGTAACGCGAAACTTCATAATTCCCCTTAGTAGAGATAATGAGATCTACGCATTTGCAATTTGCAATAGCAGCTTAGCTTCTTATAGTTCAGAATACAAATTTTGGCCTCAAATAATATAATGTCAGTAAAGTAACAAAAAGTTGATATGGCCGAGTTGGTCTAAGGCGCCAGATTAAGGTTCTGGTCCGAAAGGGCGTGGGTTCAAATCCCACTGTCAACAAATTTTTTTATTATTTTTTTCTTTTTTTAAATTTATATTATTCAACCTTTTCCACTCTATCTCCATTTTTAACTCTCAATATTGATAAATTTTTGAGTGGTAGGATCTTAATCCGATTCGATCCAGTATATACTATATAGTATTTCATGATAATAAATCCCTTTTTTATTACACCTTAATAAATAGTTCATAATCTCAAAATCATTAGAAATTTCATACTTTTCTATCAATTTTTTTTTTTTTTTTATAAAACAGAAGTATTCTTTTTATTAAAAAGTAAAGAAATTCATATAATTTTATCAATTAAGACTTGAAATTGATCATAACTAAAATCTTAATTTCAACGACCTTGCGCACATCTTATCAATTGTATTTGAATATACACAAGTGTTAATCTTATGTGGGCAAAATATGATCTTATAGTATTAAGATTTTTTGAATACATGATTTTACATTCCATTTTAATAATATAAACATTATGTAGCAGGAATTATGTAGCAGGATCTTGCGATCCTATGATCCAGTTCTACAAATCCGATCCTACACCCCTTCGCCGATCCTTACCACCTTGGCTAGGTGAGTGTGAGGCAGACCTCCTAAAAGCTCATCCACTACACATTTCTAGTTAAATAGAGGATATGCTGATTAAAAAACTCTTGTACAATAAATTTATTTTAAATCGGGGTAACTTTTAACCTGTTTTGATTTAACATTCATATTATGAAATATTTTAGATGGATGGATAAACATTTTAATGAGTTACATGGTTGGTTTTATACATTATTAGTGGTTTTGAAGAGATTTAATTTTTATTAAAGTGAAAATTTTTATCACAACAAAAATACAGTAGATAACTTTTACACTAAGTCTTTATGTTTGGTTGACATATAAAAATAGAGGAAGTAGAAATTCATGGGAATTAGAAATTGGCTAGTTGTTTGGTTGACATAAAAAATTAAAAATGGAGGAAGTTGGTATTCATGGGAAGTTTGAGTTCCTACAAAACATGGGTAATAAATTACCTAGTCTCCCATTGGTCAATCAAAGTTCATGGCAATTTCTAATTCCCATGTTGTCAACCAAACAACTTTAAGAAATTCCCATGAATTTAATAAGGGAACTAATTTCCCTTGAATTACAACTTCCTATGGGAATTAAATTCCCATGTCAATCAAACAAGGATCCTACTACATGTACACCTAGTGTATAAGGCATCTTATACACCATGCTTTTCTATTGGTTGAAATGACATATTTATTGTCTTTCATTCTCATTTTTAGTGGGTTTGATGATGTGTCAACAAATTAATAGTGGTGCACATGAGAATTTCGTACACTAGGTGTACATGTGGCGCTTTCCACCAAACAAGCCCTAAGAATTTGTGTATTATGATAGCTAGATATGCTAGTTAGGACTTCCTAGTTTACCTTTAACTAAGTTCTGTTATGTTCACTTTATTTCCATTTATTGGTTGGCCAAATACAATCTATACTATATATTAAAAAGTGTTTATAATAAAGTTTGCGTGACATGTAGCGCTATGTTTACGAGCCTTTCACTCCATGTAATCTTCATATACATAAAAAAAAATGTTAAACATGTTTTGTCTAAGGTTTGAACCTCCAATCTTCAGTTTAAACAACAAAGTTTTTACCACTAGATCATGACATGTTTCATGTTATCATTGCTAAAAAAAATATAACTAAATGTTAATTTTATTAATGTAGTAACCCAAGGCATCACCCGAACCCAAAAACTAGTTTATAATTAAAATAAGTTTTGATAAGTATACGATAATTTCAGGAAAATAAGTGAAAATCAGGTGAATAGAACGCACCTTAGTATAAATCGGTAGTGAAACACTGAAACGGTGTTGTATAACTAAATAAATTGGGTACGAGGTGTAGTTACGGAGTATAGCTGTCAAAAACTTCCCCGACACGAGAAACCGACCAGAACCGACCTGTATTTTTAAGGACCCGTATTCGACCCGAGACTCGAAATGTTGTTAAAATAGTAAACCGTAACCCAGCCGTATCCAACCCGTTAAAATCGACGATCGATTTCGACCAGTTAATGCATGACCCAGACTCGAACCTGACACCCGACCGAAATAAAACCGATAACAGAAATGAGTCAACTGACCAGACCGAAAAATGACTTGAACCCGATTCAACACCCGACCCGATGTGAACCCAAAATCGGTTATAACCCTATGAAACATGTTATTGACCCAACTCGTGACAATCCGTTACCTGATTTTACACGACTTGTTGATGACCCGATTTGTCATTGACCTAACTAAATAATAACTTTAATCAAGTTAATACTATTTCTTATAACTACCTAATCTAGAACAAGTGAAAAACGTTAAACCAAATTTAACCAAATTTATAAAAGTTAATTATAAGGTTAAAACTTGACTAGACCTGATAGTTATCGAACCCGGTCTTAAACGATGTCCGATAGTGAATCACCTGGATTTTATCCTACCCGATAATCATATGATCCGTACTTGACCCGAACGCGAAATTAATTGCTACAAGTTTGACTCAAACCCGACTCGTTAAGACCCAAACCCGACTCGTTAAGACCCAAACCCGAAAGTGTACCCAATTAGTAAAGACCCGATTCGAACCCGACCTATACCGAAATAAAAAAACAACCCGACATGACCCGACCGAAATCGACGTACATCCGAGTGACAAAATGACCCGATACAACCCGACCACATCATGACCCAAGACCCGAGATGACCAGATCCGGACCCGACTCGAGTAACCGTTTTGAGAGCTCTATTACAGAGTACCGAGTACATAATAAAAGCTGCAAACAGTCAAGTAAATTGTATGAATGTTGTTTTACAATGAATGACTAAACAGTTGATATGGCCGAGTTGGTCTAAGGCGCCAGATTAAGGTTCTGGTCCGAAAGGGCGTGGGTTCAAATCCCACTGTCAACATTATTTTATTTTTATTTTTATTTTTTAGGCATAAGTACTTTTTTTGGATTGACCGTTTGGTAAAAACTAATTTCTATAATTCCTGAAATTTTTAATATGTATAATTGATATTCTATATATTTTGACATTAGCTGTTTCCGTTGCAAGGATAGTAACAAACAATCTTAATTAACTCCTAAATTTTGACTATATGTAATTTTGTGTAACTGAATATTTGTATTGTGAAGTGTGAACATCTAAAAGAATAAAAAAATAAGGACATCTTTTAAAGATGATCCCTTATTCCCATCATTGAAAAAGAATTAGGAGAAGCCCAACACCATGTATGAGTGTATGACCTACTCCTCAACTCAAGTCCACATAAGTGCATAACCCAACAAGGCAACAAGTGGCACTTGGTGTTAAATATTTTCCATGTCTCCTTCTTTCAGTTGGTTCCTTCTCGTACTTCTCGTCCTTCCTTAATAAAATTAAAGCTCGAAGATTTGCGATCTTTGATGAAATATTGATTTTTCTGGGTTTTTAGCACATAAACATTGCGATATTTGATTTTCCATGGGTTTTGATTTTTGCAATGCAAACATCTACACCTTACAAGTTACAACCCGTGAATTTTGAGGTCCACAAGGAGTAAACTCTTTTAGGATGATTCAAAGATCTGCACTCGATCTCTTTCACGGTGCCTGCAAGCTGAAGGATGGATCATGTTCATGGATGGATGGTCCTTTTGTTTTTTTACTTGGAATAACGTTTGGATTTCAGTCCGTTTAATTACCTTAAATACTATTTCAGTTCGCTGCCAAACACTCCTAATCATTTAAGTCGACTTATATTATTAGCACCTAATCATTTAAGATATCTGAAAGTGTTTACCAAACAGATTAATGGAGGCAAACAAGGACATGATGAGTATGCAACTATTTATTTACATTAGGTTTAAGAATTTCTCTACTGGAATTCGAAGCCATTAAGAATTTTGCAATGCATCTTACTCAGTTACAAAAGCACCACCAAATCCACAAATTAAGCATAGAGTATCAAGTATATCCATTCTTATACAAATTTCACATTAAAAATACAAAACTTAAAAACCAAAATTAAGAAACAGGAAGAACCTTCTTAACAATGTCATCACTAAGAGCAGAAATCTGAGAATCAAGAGACTTAATAGTATCTTCCTTTTGTTGTTCCAAACTCCCCAAAGCTTCTTGAAGTTCTACTTCAATCTTCTTCCTTCCTTCCGCCAATTTAGCTTCAACCTCAAGCTGAGTCTCCTTCTTCATCTTGTTCAAAGCAGCTGAGATCTCCGCACGGGCAGCGCGCATCACGGCGTTAGCCTGTTCTTCAAGTTGCTTAACCTCCGAGGAAGTATCCTTCACACCGGAGAGCTGTTCTTTAATGGAGGCGTCACGCTTATCCATGAAGTCGCCCAGTGGGGTGTAGTATATCTTGTCAAGGGCGAACATAAGGAACAGGAATTCCGCCATGATTATGGGGAGAGTCAGGTTGAAGTCGAAAAGGGACGCTTTCTCGATTTCTTCGGCTAGGGATGGGTAGGGGAGGAGGAAGGAGAGGGTGAGAGGGGTAGCGGTAATGGCGGCGGATTTGAGGACGGAGAGGTTGAGGTGTTTAAGAGGTGGGAGCTGCGGTGGTGAGAGTTTAAGGAGTGGGGTTTTGAGGAGAGGGAATTTGGGTTTTGGGGTGATGGTGGTGGTTGTTGTGGTGGGGAGGGTTTTGGAGGAGGAAGCCACGAGCATGTTGGCCATTGCTGGTGGTGGAATTGGTTGTTCCCTTTCTCTCTCTTTGTTTTTATTTTATTTTTAATTTAGGAGATTTTTGATTGGGAAGAAGATGAGGAGGTGGTTATGGGTGGATTTTGGGAGGGAGAAAATGTGGGAGATTTGGGAAAGGTTATCCCAACCTATGCCACACAATTTGGGGTCAAATATTGTGGTACAAACATTTTGATTTTTTTTTAAATATAAATCTTTTTTTTTTTTTAAATAATTTTTTTCTTACTTTCGGACATCACTTTTGAGTTTTGAACCTTCTCGAATTGAACTATACTTGTTGGAAATTTACCACTCCGTAAATTATATTCCCATTTAGTACTCCGTGAACTCGAATAAAATTGATTATCGACATCTAACTTGATTACATCTGCTAAAAGTTTCATAAAATATAAGTACAGTGTAACCTTATTCCTAAAATTACCTCTTCTTTCACGGAGCAAACATAGACAGGCCTTATAACAAGGGATAATGCTTGAATTACAATTTTTGCTCTATTGTAATTGTTCCCTACTCAGACGAAATGCAGTTGAAACTGTTTCTAATCTGTTCTTCCTCAGAGAAGAGCAGGCATTGCAGATGAAACTGAAGTACCATCCCCATCATACTTGGTCATCATATAAATGATTCCAGATTAATAGCAAATTCAAACTCTTATAGAAAGTGTGAATTTAAAATCTTTATTGATGAGCGTTTATACTGTGTCATACTGCTACAAATGTATGTTTCAGGTATCGGAAATGATCCTATAACTGGGTTTCAAGCTCTATATAAGCAATCGAATTACTCCCACCGCATGAATCTGTATACAACTTTTTTGTAGTAGTTATGAATGACTGGCTGTCCAAGAGAAGAGAAGCCATTCCAGCAGAATTAGTGCTGTGCAAGTAATACTACTACTACTCAAATTTCTACCTGCGAGACTCTTGAAGAATAACTGGGGTGTCCCTTGTCACAAAAATGAAACCAACTTCTTACGCAGCCGACGAGTCCACCTGTCGACCTGGATGGATTGGCTTGCCCTTCGAACTTCAGCTGCTCAGCGCTAGACACTCTTGAATACATGAACCAACCTCTGAATAAATGAGAGATCATGGATTCATTGTGGCTTGAGTTATCTTCAATTTGACACCGTAGGTTCTCCAGATCATCAAAGGCCTCCTCTATTTTCACTATTTCCTCTTCGTCATTCTCTACCCTGCATTATACAACACCCTATTAAATCAGTTTCCCCAACCTAAAGTGCAGAAAATAGAAAATCCTAGAAAGTAGGGGGGAGCGAGTAGGATTAGTCCACAATTAGTCCATAAGCTTGCTTGTCACAAAGCTAGTGCTATTTTCATCTGATAGTCTACTATCCAGAAAGCACTAAGAGAGAATTCATATATAGTCTTTACCTAAAATTATAGATTTGACAAAAATAAATGCATCTGTACTTGTAGGGGGTGATGTTACTTTTCTTCAAGTATTAGAGCTGTCAAGAAACTTTTGTTTCTTCTTTATTCTGTGTTGACCAATAACAAAATTAAAACAAGCAAAGTAGTTCATGATCTTTTCGCATGTTGACCAGACTAAGGTGATGTTTGGTTGCAAGTAAATAGAGGGGGAAGTGTGAGTTCCTAGGAATTGCATATATATCAAGTTGTTTGGTTGGCATGAAATGAGTATAATGGAGGAATTGGAACTTTCTTGGGAAGTTGTAATTCCCATGGAACATGGGAAGTGACTTACCTACCCTCCCCTTGGTAAGTCACATTTCCCATGCCATTTCCCACAATTTACAAATGCCCAAGTTCTACCAAACATCATCAAGCTACTTCCTAGGAAGTTGACTAAGGAATTAACTTCCCATAAAATGAAACTTCCCATGGGAAGTTACTACCCAAGTCAACCAAACATCACCTAAAGAACAGCATGCTCCAGGCATCTGTAGCTGCAGAGGCAGCACAATGACCCAGCTAGATAAACAAGCCACCGCCTCAGCAATGGCCTCCTGTAAAAGAACCACTACCCAAGGAACACATTTCCCACTACAGAGGCCACGTAGCTCCATACAGGTATAACATTTAATTGCAAAAAGGATGGGAAGAGCAATAAATGAAGTCTTACACTGCACGAGGCTTTGGAGCTTCTATTCGTTTTGTTGATCTCTTCTTTATGAGGTTGTAAGCAATTGACACGTGCCGAACAAAGCGAAGCTGCATAGATCACGCCAGGTCAAGTCAGCATAAAGCAGAAGAATTAACCCTGACCTTACAGGGGAATTCACTCAGACATCAAGAAGACCAATATAGGAAGAATAGCCAACCTAGAAAGCCAAAAATAGATGGTAAAGATTTAGAAAAAAGTGCATGTTGTGTGAAGATATAAACTTAAGAAAATCCCAAATGAGTCTGGGGAGTTTGATATATAAAACCCTATAACGGTTTATCTTAAACACGAAGAAAACCAACAGACAGATAAAAGGAAAATGACCAATTTCAATTCACAACTCACAAGAGATTTCAGTGGCAATTTGCAGGCACCACAGTTAAGTAATTAACATTCTAGAGTTTTGATCATGCATCCTTTTTAATTTCATGTGAAATGCATATACCACCGAGGGCTTCAAATACTCCTTATCTGTGTAAATAAGACCTAAAATGGAAGCAATGTAGGGCAACTGTGCAAGTCTGTGCAACCTATGCTCAGAATTGAAAACTTCTTGTACTAGCGAAAAGGAAGGCCACAGTGGCATGCCTACAAGTTTACTGAAATAGAATAATGCTAGTCGTGACTGATGATAAGTAATCAGTGAACATCCTGATCATCACAACCTAGCTTAAAGTTAGTGTCCGTGCAATCGAGTGTTATGGATTTAATAGCCTCACAGGTAAAACCCCTCTGTTTATACAATGCAATTACTGGTAAGTAGACTCGAAATAGAAAATCCAACTTGGCTAGCATTAGCTACCTGCACAGAGCATGCTCAAAATTGTGGACTTCTCACACTTACTTGAACAAAACTACAATAACTTGATATGAAAGTTTCTCAAAATAGGTTATTATTTTGTTGAAGACAACACCGAATTAAGTGAAAATCCATGCAAAATAGACAACACCAAGACAACACTTGCTCTTTGAATCAATTGTTCCTCCGGTAAAAACACTTAGTTTGTATTGTCGAGGAGAGTATAAACCTAAACACATGCTTAGATGAAATCTTGAAAATGTATCTTCATATTTTACTCTCTAAACGGAAAGCTGCAGAAAGATGATCGTGTAGACCAGAAATAATAGCTTACTCAATGCCCATAAATCTCCATTTTTCAGCTAACAAAGCACTCAGATAACGACAGCCATACAAAACCAATCACACATATACATGAATTACAAAGAGCACAATGCAGAAAGCTAAAAAATCTTATTCTATCTTAGATTGTAAACTGCAAGTTAGGGGATGTGAATAATCAATTTCAGGAAGTATATTTTCTGCTTGAGAGTTGCAAACTTGCAACACAAATGTCAGGGCACTCAAAGTTTAAAGAGTATGTAAGCAAACAAACCTCATCACCATCCCTGATGCCGAAGTTCCTGAGATATTCGTTGTCATTAAGTAGCTTCTGACCACGATAAGATAAGCAAAATTGAGTCCATACATGTCGCCTATCAATAGAAAAAAGGTAAAATGAAATCGATTAATCAGAGCAAGTTGAAAAGAAAATACTCAAGACCAAAATAAAAAAGATGTATGACTTGATTTATCTAGTGTAGATTTCTAAGTAAACATCATACCATGAAATCTTGTCTGGTCCTGTGGTAGGCAAATGACTAAAAACGTTCTCCACTGCATGCTTGAGATCAAAGATCGTAGCCATCTTTATTACTTCAACTCCTACAAAGTAATCCAATCACCATAATTATCATATTAATCTTAACCAAAAGATATAATTGCAGTACTGCCTAGGCCTATAATGGTTTTCACTAATCTAACCACTCTACTCCATAAGAAATCTGTATTCATATGATCGTATCAAAATCAAACTACTACCATTCTACCATTCATGATTTATTGTCACAATGTCCCAAAAATGTTCCCAGCTCTAAAGCAATCAGTTTCTAGCTACGACATGTCTTTCAAAGTTACAATTAACCAAATGAATGCACTGAACAAATAATCTGAATCACACAAAAACTTTTGTTTACTTTATACGGAGTATAAGTTTTATCAAAAACATCCAGACAATATCATACTATAACCCCAATTGCACATTATGAACCTAATAACTGAAAATGAGAATATCTCAAGATTCAACAGACTCCAAAATACTTCATCATTGCCGAATCGGCAAAAACAACCAAGCAGAACAACCAACAATATCACAATTTTACCCAAATTACCAGCATTCGTTTGCATTTTTCTAATTCAAAACGAATTCAAATGATAACACTAGACGGCAACAACAACAATAGAAGGAAAAAAAAACGATAGAGAGAGATACCGAAAGAGGAGCCATCCAATTTGACAATGGTGAGATGAATGGGCGCCTGAGAAAGCTTGTCATATGAGAAACTCTTCCGGGAACTCACAATCGACATTGCCGTCGAAATAGACGACGGATTCCGACAAAAACTCCGCCGTGGTTTCGACGAAGATGACGACGAACGAGGCACCTCAATCGGAACCCTAGACAATTGCAAGTCGCGTCTTCCGAACAACTCATCATCCTCCTTGTTCACGGCCTTGAAGCTTAATCGTGGCATAATCACAAATGCAATCCAACACAACAAACACCAATAAAAATATTCTCTCTCCTCTCAATCTCTCTCTCTGTGTATCTCTGTAACCTCTGAGTTAGAGCTTTAATGGCGATCAAAAGAGGCGAAACAGGGGGTTTGATATATTGATTCGTAGGTGAAGTAGCACGCAATTAGAGAATTTTTAGGGTTTCCTGAGATTACAAAAAATGGAATTGGCTTGCTTTTGGGGTGAAGAAAGGTGATGTTTGGTGGCGATTCCTCGGATGAATAGAGAGAGAAAGAGGAGAGAGAAAAATGGTGGTGCACTGCTGCTGTGTGCCTGCCTTTGCTCTTGGTGCTTCTCCGAGTTTGTTTGTTGCGGCAGTTTCTCACATTCTAACATTTGTTTAGGCGCCTTTTTTCTATATTTCCCCCTCTACTTAAAAATGGCATAAGTATCGGGGACCTTTTAATCAATTAAGGTGATTTAAACTGTTTAAAAATCACACCTAAGTAATGGATATAAAAAGTAAAACAAAAGAAAATAAAAATCTGAGGTATAAAATTTGACTCTTGGTGACTAAAAATTTGATATAAATGAATAAAAGTTGGTTGTAAATAAATAATTTGGTCGGCGTAAATCACAAAGATTGATTTTCAATTTCTCATCACTATGCTAAAAAAATTTAGCATAAATATAAAGAAAATAATGAAAAGAAAAGAAAAATGGAGTATTAAATCCATTTTCCAATCATGGTATCATTTAATTTCTTTGGTATTACAAGGTATTCGTACTTATAGTCCGTCTAGAATTTATCAATTCCAAAGCATGTATATTCGTCAAAAAAAAAAACAAAGCAACGAGAAATTATTCGATATAAACCCGAGAGCCTAAAAGTGATGGGTTTTTGTAGGAGAATGAGAGGATTTTAGATGTGCATAATGAAGACTCGACAAATTATTCTAAATCAACAAAATTAGAATGAAAATTATTAGGTTTGGTGTCTAAGGGTATTATGCCCGTTGATGATCCCTACCATATTTCCTTCTCACGCTGAGAAGATGTGAGAGGGTGCACGGTGCACTCAATCCATCTAATAAGCTCTTGCGACACGAATTTCCAAAATTTCAAAAAAAATTAAAAAAATAAAACAGGAATTTCCAAAAACAGAGTATTTGACTATTTGAAGAACAGGCCCAAATAGGCAAATTACAACTTTCAAGCGAAAAGCTTTCAGCAGTTTATTACTCCGTACAAGAATACAACAAATACATGGGCAAAAGAATTACAGTATTTACTAAAATCTGCCCAAGGGAAAAAAAAGGCAGAAATAAATAAGCCACCAATGTGGTTAAATAATTGATGTCACCGCAGATTAGTGCAGATCAGTCTCTCTTCCCTTCTGATGTAATCTTAATAGTTCGCCGTAATCAGGGAACATAAGCGTTGCTCTTAACAGAATCAGTCCTACTGTCATTGACAAACCCTAGCTGCTTGTCAAGCCTTTCTGGCTTCATGCTATCAAAATGTATTGATCTGCAGCGGCTGCTTAAGCAAAACGAGTGGCAGCAACTGTAGCCATCACTCAGCAGTAAAAGAATATCGCTATCCATTAAATTAAGAAACCTCCCTACAAACAGGGCTACTTGCCCACCAACTTAAAGTAGGCGTACAAACCAGATCCCAGAAAACCAAGAAGCTGTCCAATAACATTGAGCTGCAACCATAATATACAGAATATCATTACCATTTCACTCCACAACATAATACTCTCAAGAACAAACCACAGTAATTCAGTTTCACTCACCAAATCAAAAGGTAAGCCCCCAAATATTATCCAGCCCAATCCAATGGTGAAAAGATCCTACAAGAACAGTATCAAGAATAAGATATTTGCAAGCGATATAAGGAAGAACAAAAAAAAAGAAGAAAAAGAAAAGAGTAACAAGGACACTTCGAAGGTGTTTGGTTAGAGGACTCTAGAAAAGGAGTATGGAGTTCAAGGCCCTTCATCTTTTTATGCAATGTGGATGCTTACCAACTATCACGACCTGACATCTCAATTGCAGTAAGATAAAAAACTGTTACAACTGCCTAAAAGAAGATCAAAAACCTTTACGATGTGGTTGGTGATGCAGCAGAGATTCCACCAACCCCATCCCCTTGCAATTCAACTCCACCTCCACCAAGTTACCAACCTAAGTGAGACTTCTTTTGCGACAAAGTAAAGTTCCTTATGATCTGCCTAGGTAACTATTTTCCACAAAGTAAAGAAGTCTCTCTCATCTTATCAATAAACGCGGGCTTGTTTGAAGGGTATTGCATGGATCCATCAACTTTTTCAAATTCTCTTACATATGAATAATAAATATATTTCTCATAAGCATAAAGATGTTTAACGCCACACGTGAATATATAGATACATCAAAATATATCTCCAGTGGAAGTTTAACGAAATAACAAAAGTAACAAAAAACTGTACCTTCAGGTTGCCACAAATAGTCTGTGTTAGTGCTGAATTAAGAGTGGTGTTGAGAAATATACTGAAGTTGAGGAAGAAAGCCAGAACACAAGAAAAGGACAAAACAACCTGCAATAAGAGGAGGGAATAAAGCGGGGATGAGCATCAACTTAAGAAGACAACCATCAGGAAATCATTTTAAAGAAACTCTCTGCAACATGCTAGGCTTTGGCAGCAAGCATGCATGTCAAAATTATGAGCATCAGAAAAATCAAGGGATTATGAAGTACCAGAAAACCAGGTGATAGCAAGTATGGAAAGTTGAAGGTGAGATCCAGGTCACCTCTCACATAAGTCCAAAACAGCAATATTGGTCCGCAAAGAATACCTAAAGTTAAAAAATATAGAGAAAAAGGTACCATAAGTAAAGAACTGATACATTGTGTAATAAGGTAGTGAGGCTTAAGTGCATTTTTTTTGTAACAGATCTGCAATCTCACCATTACACCACATAAGTCCAAAACTATTAAGGCCACTGGATTTTCCTGAGAGAAAAATGGTTATATAAGCATCAATATAAGAAATCATACAGAATATTAAGGCAAATGAATGAGAACAATGATGTATCACCAATTCGAGCAATAATTGCAAGGTATATAGCCGTAGAAATATTGGCCAGAAATACAATTCCATAACCATAAGCATCAAATGACAGATCTCGAGCACCAGCAATGAATGCACCAAGAACAATTAATCCTACACTGAAATAATAAGAGAAAAAAGTTAGTGACAACAAACCACTTCAGAAAAGAGAAGGAAAATCGTTGTCTCCATAGAATCGCAGATACTACAAAATCACACACCATGCAGGTTCCATAATTACCAAAGATTCTAAGAATGGTTAGTCAGGCAGGTAAGTCCTTTATGAAAAAAAGGAGCAACAGAATGTGTGACTTGTACAAATGCTTTTACCTTCCAACAATAGAGGATGTATATCTTTGCTTAGCCAGAAAATACTCCATAACCATTGTAAAGACAACCGTCGTTCTCCTCAGGGTAGTATACATAGGAACATTTACTCCACGCACAGACTCCATGCTGACTAACTTTGAAGGAGATGCAAAACATAAATTGTTTAAATTAGATACAG
Organism: Spinacia oleracea; assembly: GCF_020520425.1. Lineage (NCBI taxonomy): Eukaryota > Viridiplantae > Streptophyta > Magnoliopsida > Caryophyllales > Amaranthaceae > Spinacia > Spinacia oleracea. Next base: position 107,331,384 of record NC_079487.1, read on the forward strand.
AAAACAAAAAAGCATTCTAAAATCAAATAAAGTTACTTTCGAGGAATACCATGTACATCAAATAGGTGAATGCAAGAGGTAGAGTGTGCATCAATGTTTTCAAAGGGACAAGAGTTACACGGTTATCAAGGGAGGTTGATGCCTCAGTAACAGTGAAAGAAATGAACTTCAAGCGTCTCATCGCATAGAGAAATGTAGATGAAGATATCATCTGCAGGCACAAACAAATCACAATTTCATGTTATCTTCCCTGGTATAATGTGTTTAAAGCACAAAACAGTGGCCTCTCAGAAATTTATAATCACTAGTGAAGCGGCAGTAGTCCATAATTTACTTAGCTGCCATCTTCTGCGGCCTTGCATCATAGAACAGCATCAATCAGATATTTGCCTACAACCGACGTTTTGACATCTAATTTTCCACAGGACCATCACCACCGCCCAAAATATGCAGAATACATTCAAGTATTGACTGGGATGTACATAATCATCAGTCCTAAGTAGGTAAAGGCATTTTAACCAGAACTTTTATCCATCCTTAATTGAATCACTGACTCAATAATTGGCTAAGCATTCATATTTAATATTTTAATGTACCATAGAGAAATAAAAGAAGATTGGTAACTGATGTACCCTCTTCTGATGCTTCTGAATAAAAGAGCAACATTATATTTCAGGAACTCTTTACTAAGACCCAAATCATATACAGATTTGATCACCAACCAAAAAATTACTAAATGGTAAAACGAAGTAGATCTGTAGATTTTATTACAATATTTATTTAGCTTTCTCATATTTATATATCGCATGCATTAGCAAGGCCTCTGCAAGGGGGTGATCTAGTTTACTTCTAAGTTCTAATAGTATGGAATCACTGAATTCAAATATGTGCCTCTTCCTTCCAAATATCAAGAAATCTCTTAGGCTGAATACAATCGATACATATTGAACAAAATCAGTAAACTCGTACATCAACTAGCAATAGAAAAAATAAAAAACAACTTACTTGAAAAAGCGTGATAACATTTGCACTTGGGAAGTTATATGAAGACAGGGCAGCCTTATTAAACAATATCAAGAGCACTGCAAAAAGGAAATGCAAGCTGAGTTTCTATCCATACAATCAGCCAAATGGGAACAATCTTTTTACAGTAAGCTGTGTACATCACACTCCCGACACCGCCCCACCCTCCCTCTAGACCAGGCACTGTATCGCAAGCTCGGTATTTCATAAAAATAAAACTGAAAAAGGCAGAACCAAGAAGTTCTAATGGTATTTGTACAACGAATAGCTTCCTCTAGATTATTCATATACGCCGTATAAGTCATAACTAGTTTTTGGGCCCGGGCGACCCCCCGGGTTTACATTAATAACATTCACTATTACTTATAATTTTTTTTATTTGCAATGATAACATGAAACGTGGCATGTCTTAGTGGTAGAGCCTTTATTGTTTAAACTCAAGGTTGAGGGTTCAAACCCTATACAAACTATGTTTGACATTTTTTATGTATATGAAGATTACATGAAGTGAAAAACTTATAAGCAGAGCGCCACGTGTCACGTAAGCTTTTTAGATACTCCTTTTAACATATAGTATAGATTGTATTAAACTACTGATATTTGTGCAATGTATTTTTGTTTAGGGATAAAAGATTACTCTGTAATACTTTCGTAAAATCGTAACCAGTTTCAGGAAATAACAGAATACACAGCTTTCACTTTTGAGATACGGCACAAACCAATTGTTATACTCCCTCCGTATTTATTTAAGAGATACACTTGGCCGGGCACGGGTATTAAGAAAAAGAATTGAATGAAATAAAATAATAAAACAAGTGGGGTTGAGTAGATATTTTAATAAGAAAAACAAGTGGGGACCATGTCATTTTAGGGAGTGGGGGGTGGGGGTGGGGTGTAGATATATTATTTAATTAGATGGTGGGGTTGATAAGTTACTAAAAATGGCAAGTGTATCTCTTAAATAAATACGGCCGGAAAAGGCAAGTGTATCTCTTAAATAAATACAGAGGGAGTATGAAAGAGATAAATAATTCTGATGCACACATAGGAAATACCCACAAGATTTGCTTAGAAAACAATAACCAGTTATACCTCTATTTGTTTTTGTTTTTCCAAAAGCCACTAGAGCCTGCTACTCATAGAAGCAAATAATTAAACCATGAACACTCAATCACTAGTTTTCCTGTTGACATAATAATACTCAAAGAACTTCAACTACTTCATGGTAAATTCTCTAGTAAGGCATCATGTCAATTGTCAATCAATGTCCTAATTTAATCAACAACAATCACAACTCCATCATTCATCAAACTCCATTACACTCAATCACCAGTTCCGTAGTGAGAAATTAAGGCAGAAATCCTAATGTACAAATAAAGGAAGCAACATTAAATTTTAAAACCCCAAAACCATCCCTCCACAAACAGAATTTCATGCAAATTCATGCCAAATCTCAGCATCAAAGAACTGAATTTTCCATAAGCTTATAATCACATAAGGTATCATGTCAATCAATGTCATAATTCAATCAACAACTAACACAGCGCCATCGTTCATCAAACTCTGTTACATCCAATCACCCGTTCGTTAGTGAGAAATTAAGGCAGAAAGCCTAATCTAAAAATAAAAAAAAGGAAGTAACTTCATACTTTTAACCCCCAAAACCATCACCCCACACCAAACAGAATTCCATACACTTCATAAACTCGCTGCAAATCCCACCATCAAAGCATTGATTTTCCATAAGCTTACACCAACCAATTTTCTGAATTTCTAGAGTTCCATAACCAAAACCTACTAAAATTAAAAGCATAATCAATCATAGACAATTTCGATTCACAATCAATCGACGACGAGTTATGAGATCAAACACTTAGCTCTCAGATTTTCCCAAGACAAAACCTTTGAAATTATTAATCAAGCTCCTAAGCATTAACAAATCACACACAAATCCCTCAAAACATTCCAATCCATATCAATTCATCTACAACATTAAATTCGTAATTTAGAAACATTTATCTCAAATCACAACCATATACCATAGAAATCGACAATAACACTAAACAATCAGTTGAATTACATTAAAAAATTCACCCCAGGAGAGAGAAAGTGGTAAATTACCAGCACAAGACATATAAGAAATGGCAGCATAAGCGCCACGTTTAGTCATGGCGGAACCTCGGAAGAGTTTATCGTCGAATTTGTTGGGAGGATCCGTGACCGGCAACATATTGGTCTTCTCTGAATTGGAACCCATTTGCATTCTCAATCCAATTCCAATATGAATTGAAATTCTGGAAACGATAATTTGATGATGGACGAAGGTTGATTCTTCTGGTTTGTGAAGAATATGGTCCGGAAGTTTCAACGGGACGCAGACGGTAATGGTCAAATTTGTTCTTGGCGTCTGTTTTGATCCGATCCAACTTCGCCCCACCCAACCAAATATCCTACAATAGTGTTCAACTATGTATCACTACTAGATTTTAGCCTGTGCGATGCACAGATTCTATTAAATTGTTAGGTTTAAATAAAACTCCTATATATATACCAATTTATATATTATATTAGATTAGTTTTTTTTTATTTTTCATTGAATTTCATTTTAGATTTTTTTAAAAAAAAAATTATGAGAGGGTTTGTTTTTGGATGAAATTGTATGTACGTAATATGAATAATTAATTGATAAAAATTTCTACGTGACAATTAATTATTTATCTATGCGCCACTCAAAACTTTTAATTCAAAATTAATTTTGAATTCTTATTTTTCATTGGCGGAAACCATTATATTTCCTACATGGCGCTCTAATATTGGATAAGTGTTTGATTTTAAATTAAATTTTATTTATTTTATTTTAGATTAGTGTTTGATTTTGGATGAATTTTATTTTTGATTTATTTTATAATTTTTAGAGTGTTTGATTTTAGATGGAGTTGTATATATTAACAATTAATTAATTAAAATATCTACATTGCACCTAATTATCTACATGGAAATCGATTTTTTTAATTCAAAAATAAATTAGAAATCTTATTTTTAGTAATCTTAGATGGCGCTCTAATATTTCAGCAAATATGCCTCATTATACATATATATACATATATATATATATATATATATATATATATATATATATATATACATATATATATATATATATACATATATATATATATATATATATATATATATATATATATATATATATATATATATATATATATATATATATATATATATATATATATATATATATATATATATATTTAGGTTCACATGAGAACCATCTTAAGGTGAGAACCTCTCTTGTGGTGAGAACTATAATCTTGACCGTTCATTATTTATATCTTAGATCGTTAATATTTTTATTCACCTCACGAGTGTTTATAGAATTAAAAAATTTTATTTTTATCCTCTTTGTCCGACCCTCTGAATCGAGGTTGCAGTCTCGATCGTATTTCCTGAAAATCTTGAGCTCACCGAATCCAAAAATCACATGTGATTGTTTGGGGTATGTTTGCAATCAGAACACCAAACAATTAAAACTCATAATTACCTGCTAATCAATTCTCCAAGCAATCAAACCTCATAATTGCCCGGGGTATGCGATTCTTAGTTTCTTGGCCCGCATCGATTAGCGACTAATATAATAATTAAATCAATACTGGGAGTTGAATCAATTTAGGCAACTACAAATTCGTTATGAGAGATAACAGAGGTAAGAGAGATAAAGAAGATGATGGGTTTTTATGTGCATATTAGTGATCGGTTAGTTTAGTTTATGTTGTTTTTTTTGAGGGGTTCATGTGCTACTTTAGTGATCGGTAAATGCAAATTGTTTACAGTAGAGAACTTTGTTTGAAGCTTGAGGCTCGGTTGTTGATCATAATGCTGATTGGATTCAGAGTTTAAACTGAATATGCATATGTTTTGAACTATATATGCATATTTTTAGAACTAAATATGCATATTTTTTGAACTATATGTGCATATTATTTGTCTCAAATATAATGTGCGTAACTTTTTTAAGTGTTCCAGGAAATTAAAATTTATATTCACATATTTTTTTTACGAAAATTTATCTTAAAAAATATGCACACATAGTTCGAAAACTACGCATATGTAGTTCGAATAATATGCACAGAGGTTCTCACCGTAAGAGTAGTTCTCACCCTAAGACAGTTCTCACAGGAACCTCACCCTATATTATATTATATTAGGTCCCGTGCATGACACGGATATTATAAATTATAATTTAACCTTTATTTATAAAATACTGCATCGTTGACTAATAAAGAATTGTTCAAAAATACATTAGTATGAAGTACAAAAGATTTTGATAGATTTTCTAAAGATTAAGTTTTAGTCAAATATACAGAATATTTTTTCCGATAGTTTAATGTCTAATAAAAAGAGATCCTTTTTTTTTTGATAGGTGTTGATTTAAAGAATGTAGCCGAAAGTGATGTACATGTCATTTTTTCCGGATGAATTTTTCAAAGATCTCTTTTTATTTTTTTTATGTATATAATTTGTGTAATATATAATTTCCATAATGCGCATTGTATATTTATATTCTATATCGTTTTTCCTTTTTTTTTTTTTTTTGTAGTTTCACGATTCTATATATTAAGTTGAAATCTTCTTTCTTAATATATTCTCCAAAGATCGCTGAGATCGCTGAAATTATGACCAAATTTATATAAGGTCGTAATTTTAGCGATGTCAGCAATCTAAATTGACCATTTTAAGAAAATTACGATCTTACTTTAATATATTCTCCAAATATTGCTTTAATATATTCTCCAAATATTGCTTAAAAACGGGTCTCTTGTTTTTAACAAACAGACCCCTTCTAGATAAAGAGACCCCCCATCTAGAGACCCCCTTAAATGGGGTCTCTTAGGCCTTTTGGACGAGTCTCTTTACCCATTTTTGTAGTAGTGTTATAGTGTTTAGAAATGAAACAATATAATTCATAAAATTAGCTTCTTAATCATTAACCACATAGAGACGTATTCCAGTGTCGAAGAGAAAGACTCGCCTTCTTCCCTTCCTAAAATAATGTTGGTCGTGCAGAAAAGCAAGTTGTGTGGAGTCGGCCTCCTTCTGGTTTCTTCAAGTTATTATTTGATGGCGCCCAAAAGAGGAAGCTCCACCAAAAAGATGAAGAAGGGACATTGTTAGTGGGAGGAGTCATGGCTCTACACCCGTAGGAATCCATCCTATTTGCTAAATTTTTGGCAATTCGAGAAGAATCAACCGTGCAGCGGCGATGGGGTGCAAAAATCTTATTATTTAAGGGGATAAAGTAGTGGTGATAAACTCGATCGATGATCCGGATTTAGCAGGTCCTGTGGGAGATTATTGGGCTCTTTGAGGATGAAAGGCAATCAAGCGGCATTTTTTGGCGGCAAAAGGAGGCTCTTGTCATAATATGTCGTTACAGTTTATGTCATTTGATCATTCCCTCTACCTTACCATTCGAAATGAGGTTTAATCAAATAAATAAAAACACAAGATACCCGTTTTTTGTTAAATTTTAGAGAATATGAAATGGCTGGACAACCCAATAAGGAGGAGAGGTTAGTCCACTTATAAGTCCAACCGAGATTCCACACTAAAACCAATAGGGGTAATAGTGGGAGTTTCCTCAAACTTATAAGTTGGTATTTTCTCTCATCTTTTACAATATGGAACAACTCACATGTGTACAACATTGAATATTGAGTTTCAAAATCACCGAGAAGGCAAGAAACATGGTAAAAGACAAATAAACCAAAACCTCAATAATATGCTCATTTTAGCAGCAACCATATGCATCCGTTTAAACAAACGCAAGTACTTTTTCCTTTTAAGGGCATTCTTGGATTGAGGGTGTTCCGGTGTTGTAAAGATGGAAACAATGGGCTTCTAATGAAGGCCCTTTCGTGTGTGTTGAAGATCTTGCTTGATTGAATGAGTTGAGTCCGAATTCACCTGCACAAGAGCAAAGTCACTAGCCTCGGGGGTGTTTCCGAGGAAAGCCCCTCCGATGCCTAAGTAAGAACGATGCTCGGATTCTAGAGAGAAGTTCTCTAGAAGAGTAGTCTTAAGGCGATAAATTGGACGTACCTTGAGGTGTGAGCCTTGGCGGCCTATTTATAGTGTTTGCATAATAAATGCCCATAGGTCATTTATTGCTATTGGGCCTTGGGCCTTAATGGATGGCTGACTAGCCATTGGTAGGTTTGATGCTGTTGTTTAGAGCCATTGGGCTTTAGACTTAGTGGCCCAATTGAGAATCAATTGGGAGCCCAAACAACATTCCCCCCAGACCCGGTCCATTTAGAATTAAATGGGTGGGTTTCCAGTTGTCAGAAGTCCAAAAGTTCCCTCTCTTTTTTGAAAAGGGATGATTTGCATTGATGACAAGTGTTGGGATTTGCATTGTGTCGTGGAGATCGTGGGTTGAAAAGAAGTTGATACGCTTCCCTTTTCTATAAATACTGGGCGCTAAACTTCCTTCAAACTTTACTTTCTCTCTCTTTTAGACAAACTTCCTCTCTTTTTCCGGCGATCGCAGTTTTCGAGTTTCTTCAGATCTACGAAATTCAGCCAGCTTTAGACTTCGGGAACTTGTGTCGTTCGTTTTGTCGGCGAATTCCGCTTCGGAAAAAGGTAATTTGTTTCTGAATTCTCCTTACTTCTTCGTTCTTTCTTCTACTCCTCAATCTAAACCCTAGACCGAGAATTCGCGACCATGGCAAAGAATAAGGGCAAAAGTAAGTTCGTCGTTGGCTCCTCTAGTGAGAGGGAGGATGTGCCTTCGAGAAGGGTACAGAAAACTTCAAGGGGTTGGCCTTCGGAGAGGCCGGTGGAGAAACGTTCGACTGGTTGGGACGCTTCCAAAGATGGTGCTGTTGGCGGGTCTGGCGTGTCTGAACGCGCTACTTCTGGTAAGAAAGCTGGTTCTTCGGGTGTACGCCGTCCTTACCCTGAGTTTCCAGTTCATTGGACTGAAGCTGATCCGAAGGGCAAGTATGCCCCGATCTTGCATGAGACCACCAAGATCGATGGTCCGTTGGAGAAATCGGTCAGTGGTGACTGGTTAGTGGAGGCGAAGCTGGGGAACTATCATCGGAGGGCCGAGGAGCTATACGGAATCCAGCACGCCTTGGGGTACTGGTGTGAACTTCCCGATCAGGAGCGTCCTCGGGTGACTCATCCGCCGAGGGGGTTCATCACTGTGTACACTCATCACTTGGAGAACGGTCTCCGCTTTCCCTTGAATCCGTTCATTTCCGAGCTCCTGGTGTCGTACAACATCAGTTTGGCCCAACTTACACCCAAGTCTATGAGGCACATCATCGGATTTAGATGGGTGTGCGACTTCGTTAACTTTCCCTGCTTTGTCTCCGTTTTTCGGGATCTCCACGATCTGTCTTTCAACCATGCTTCCAAGGGTGATGGGTATGGTTGGTGGACCATCATCAACAAAAAGTCCCGAAGGAGAGGGGAGCCGAACTATATTACGGTATACCCTTACCTTAGCTCTGACCATAAATGGAAGACGGAGTGGTTGCTTATTCGCGTGCCGACGGATCCGAAGCACCCCAATTTTTATCGCCCTCCAAAGTGGTTTGTGACTCCTGATCCTGACATGGGGGGCGTGGCTGCTCCGGATCGGAACCATCAACACTACGTGGATCTCCTCCATTGGTTCTTGGCTCGGGAGAATAATTATAAACTGTCGTCTAGCTGGCTCCCGAACCTTAACTACATCTTGCGGGAGGACATTCTTGCTGTCGCCGGTCTCAACAGGATTTTTGACAGGGGTAGGTGTCTTTCGGCTGGGACCGTGTTTCAGTGAGTTTGTCCTCCTCTTTTTTCCTTCGTTTTACTGATTCGTTTTGTACTTTGTTTTTGCAGAGTACGGCTTTAGCTGCCTTGATCCTGAGATTTTGGGCATTTCTTTGGATCTGAAAACTATTCACGACTCGGCTCCTGATTACAAGTTCGGGAAAGAGAATCCTCGTAATCCTCGCCTGAAGGATTACGTGTTGTCTCCTTCAGGTGTTGCTCGGATATCCGAAGTTCGAGCTGATCCGTGGGATTCTGCCTCCTCTCCCGAAGCTGTTCCAGTGAAGGTCGTGCTTCCTGTTTTGAGGACAACTTCGGATCCGGTGAGTGTTTCTATCGGCTCGGTTTTTGTTTGTCTTTTCTTTCTCTTTGGTTGGCCGTCGGCTAACGTCTTGGTCCTGGACCATCTTTCTAGGGTCCTGGGACTGACGCTGTGCCGCGTGCCGTTCCTTCGGTTTCATCCCCGGCTCGGATAGATATCTCTTTATCTAGGAACCGGGTACTTCGCCTTTTTCCTTTATTTTCCTTTATCTTCTTCTGAATTGACTGATCCTTTGTCTCCTTTTCTTAGGATCAGAGAAAAAGGAAGGGTAGCACTCTTCTGAAGTCTTCTGCGCATCTGAAGAAGGCGAAGGTTTCTCAGTCCTCGGAGAAGGTATTTGCTCTGACTTAGGACCTTTCTTGTAGTCCGTTTTTTTTTTCTTTTCCGAAGCTGATCTTTGAACGCTTGTTTGGTAGGAAACGGCTTCGGAAGACATGCCTCCTCCTAAGAATCTTCTTCACTTCATGCCTTGCCAGGGCAGAAGTTAAAAAGCGTGGTGGTTGCGGAACTACCACCCGTGGATCAACCGCTGGCCGAGGAAGATACCATCCCTTCTCCGCTGAAGCCGTCTACTGGTTTAGGGATCGAGGTCCAGGATATCACCAAGGTGGTGGAGGCGATTGAAAACGACTCTGTTCCTGGCTCGGATGTCCCTATCGTGGCCGAGGAGAAGAAGGAATCTGATGACGTTCCTCTCGAAAGAGAAAGAAGTCCAGATAAGGAGATGGTGGATCTCACAGGCCCCGATGTTGAGATTCCCGAGGCTGAGAAGGATGTTCTCTCTGCTGAAGAGGAGCAGCCCGAACAGGGTCTGACGAGAAAAAGGCGTCATTCAACTTTGGGGTCTACTTCGACTTCGGCCCTGGACAGGTTGATCCATGCTGACCCTTGCTCGGATGT